>NW_027599467.1:0-25924 GCF_964194155.1 Cetorhinus maximus
TGGGGATGTGGTTGGGGGAGAGGGCTGGGCCTGTTTGGGGATGGGGTTGGGGGGTGAGGGCTGGGCCTGTTTGGGGATGGGGTTGGGGGAGGGAGGGCTGAGCGAACGGATGTACAGGCAGGATGGGCCGAATGGCCTCCTCCTCTGCTGGAAGATGTTTGGAAGGACACGCGGGAAATCCGTCTCACCCTTTGCTTCCGCTTCTCAATCTCTCGCTGGGCTCGTTCCTTAAAAGGTGCAACGTTTGGAACCCCTGGATCTTTCTTGAGCTGTCTCTGGCCGCGGCCCTGATAGGGGTGGAGAGAGGGAGGGGGGGAGAGAGAGAGAGAGAGAGAGAGAGAGAGAGAACAAGGAAAACATTTTAACAGGCGATTCGGAGTGACTGTCTGCACAGCTTAGCACCGTTCTCCACTCCATGAATACTGCAGACTGTCAATCAGGCTGCTCGCACTCTCCTTACACACAGGAGGCCCTCCGCTCAACCTTCAATCAATCTCACTCGGTCCTGAGCCATAAGGTTGTGGAGGGTCAGCGCTGAGGGAGTGCCGCACTGTCAGGAGGGTCAGTGCTGAGGGAGCGCCGCACTGTCAGGAGGGTCAGTGCTGAGGGAGCGCCGCACTGTCGGAGGGTCAGTGCTGAGGGAGCGCCGCACTGTCGGAGGGTCAGTGCTGAGGGAGCGCCGCACTGTCGGAGGGTCAGTGCTGAGGGAGCGCCGCACTGTCGGAGGGTCAGTGCTGAGGGAGCGCCGCACTGTCGGAGGGTCAGTGCTGAGGGAGCGCCGCACTGTCGGAGGGTCAGTGCTGAGGGAGCGCCGCACTGTCGGAGGGTCAGTGCTGAGGGAGCGCCGCACTGTGGGAGGGTCAGTGCTGAGGGAGCGCCGCACTGTCGGAGGGTCAGTGCTGAGGGAGCGCCGCACTGTCGGAGGGTCAGTGCTGAGGGAGCGCCGCACTGTCGGAGGGTCAGTGCTGAGGGAGCTGCCGCTTGTCAGGAGTCTCCCGGGCCAACCTGCGCAGCCCCCCCTCGAGGCGCTGATCACTTGAAACCCACCTCCGCTGGGAGGGGGAACGTGCCAGTCCGTATGCCTGAGGCCAGACTCCCGGAGCTGCCGCTCCCGCTCGGAGCACGATCCCGCCGGGAGGTCGAACGTCCCCACCAGGACCCTGACTCCTGGGGGCCGACCAACGCGGAGGAGGTCCACGGACGCGCCGAGACTCTGCAAATCGGGAACGTGAGGCGACAGCGAGGTGTGGTGGTGCGGCAAGGGAGGGGAGCGCAGTAACATCCGAGCAGCCCACCTACCCGGCCCTTCACGCAGCGGCTACCCCCTTACGGGCGGGCAGGGTCTGCGCAGCTCACCCGCCGGCCTCGTCAGCCATCTCAGGACCCCCGTCGGAGCGGAGCTGAGAGACCCCTCGATACCGAGGGGCTGCCTGAGAGCAGGAGACCCCAGATTTGGGCCCAACGCTCCAACAAAATGCTGGGGGGGTTGGCGGGGAGGAACCTCAGCCTCTCAACCGTTCATCAGCCTACACATCCCTCCTTGTGACGTATTGCCTTCCTACTCCAATTGGAAAGCAAAAAGACTCCTTACCCAACTGGGTGATGATTGGCTATCAGCCAAACAGCCTCCCCCACCACCCACCGCCATTTTGAACATTTTTACACGCAAAGAAAATTCTACAAAAAAAAAACCCCAATCTTTTATTACGTCCCATTGATTTTTCTCCAAGGTTGCAGACAAGCAGAGCCCTGGAGATTGATCCTCAACTCCTGGGGACTCCAGGCCAATCCTGGAGGGTTGGCAACCCTAAGTCCAGCACAGCTCTGCTTGGGACTGGATGGGGAAGGGGGGGAAACAGAGTTAACGTTTCGAGCGCAATATGACTCTGCTTTGGAAAGTCCGAGCCGTAGAGTTATACAGCACAGAAAGAGGCCCTTCGGCCCATCCTGTCTGTGCCGGCCATCAAGCACCCATCTATTCTAATCCCATTTTTCCAGCACTTAGCCCCCGTAGCCCTGGATACGATGCCATCTCGAGTGCTCATCTAAATACTTCTTAAATGCTGTGAGGGTTCCTGCCTCTACCACCCCTTATTGGACTCGAAATGTTAACTCTGCTTCTCTCTCCACCGATGCTGCCAGACCTGCTGAGTTTTTCCAGCATTTGCTGTTTAAAATTGGATCTAATTTATTTTGTGCCGGTGGCCTAACCAGAGCAGTCTAAAATTCTGTCACATTGCAGCATGCAACCATGTTATTAAGTGTTGCAGTGTAAATTGGAGTTGTACAACTCTAAATCAGGACCATGTGCACGGTGCCTTTAAGCGCAGCGCACTCTGGGGGTTGTAGTCCGCCGGCCCCGTAATGCTCCATGGGAGGTGTAGTCCCTTGGCCCCTGGTTCAAAACGGCGCGGGCGGGCAGCCGGACTACAACTCCCAAGGCGCATTGCGCCCCCGCACTCGCAGAACGCATGCGCGCACGCCCGGGGCCGGCCTGCTGCTTCTTCGACGGCCTCCTGCTCACCTGGCTGCTGCCCTTCTTCTGGGCCTTGGCCAAACGCCGCAGTTTCTGCTTCCTCCCTGGATGGGGACACAAAGAGGAGGTAATGAAAGTCACGTTCACGCGCACGGACGACAAACCCGGTCGCGTCGCCCGAAGCGATAAAAAGTTCGGCTTGGGAGGGGAAGCGCCGCTCACCGCCGCGCGCCATCTTGGGAAGGTCGAGTCGAGTCCGCAGGCCGCCCTTCTGCCGGAAAGCGTGCCCGTCTCGCCCTGTCGCAAACAACCCCCTCCCCTTTTCTTTCCTTCTGGCTGTCGTAAAAGGCTTGAGCAAAACTGCTTTGCGGCATTTTGGCACTTGACATTGGCCAAAGTTTGGTGGGGGGAGGAAAGGGATAATTTTAGGAATTTGTTGATGATTTTGGGGTTTTTTTTGACGTGACTATGAAAAAATCCATCCCTTCGCCGCCTCGGGCTGCGCCAAAGTGAATCTGGGGGTTGCCCAACCTGACCTCCAGGGTTGGCCTGGGGTGTCGAGGAATTGCCGATCGACCTGCCGCGTGTGACCCTGGGGAAGGCTCGCCGGGAGATTTGAAAGGGAAAACAAATTGCTTTACCTTGTCGTTTTGTTTGAACGCTTCCCTTCGCCGGGCGTGAAAGCGTTGAAAATGGGCGGGAAGGCTATTCGGCTGGGTCGAGCATCGCCCGACCGGGGGAACGAGTCCCTCGGCTTTCCGGTTGGCCGCGGGAAGGCAGCGCGTGGCGAGGAGGTGGGATGGGGGGGCTGGTGGGCGGAGGTGTGGGCCGGCCAACGGCTGGAGCGGGGTGGTTAGGGTGGGGGTAGGGAGGGGGGAGGGGGCAAGTCACGTGATGGAAGCTCCAGGAGCACGTTACATCACGGCTGGCGCCCCACCCTGAGCTCGGCGGCCTCCTTTTTTTTTACCTCCGTTGAAGTGTTCCCCATGCCCGCCAGACGTCGGAAAAGCAGATCGATCGTGCACAGCAAGATCCCACGGTGGCGCTGAGACGTCTGAGCCCGCTTCGCCTGCTTCGATCGGACGCTGGCTGACCTGGGTCCATATCGCAACCGCCCCCCCCCTCCTCCTCTCACCCCCCTCCTCTCACCCCCCCCTCCTCTCACCCCCCCCCTCCTCTCACCCCCCCTCCTCCTCTCACCCCCCCCTCCTCTCACCCCCCCTCCTCTCACCCCCCCCTCCTCTCACCCCCCCCTCCTCTCACCCCCCCCCTCTCACCCCCCCCTCCTCTCACCGCCCCTCCTCTCACCCCCCCTCCTCTCACCCCCCCCTCCTCTCACCCCCCCCTCCTCTCACCCCCCCCTCCTCTCACCCCCCCCTCCTCTCACCCCCCCCTCCTCTCACCCCCCCCTCCTCTCACCCCCCCCTCCTCTCACCCCCCCCTCCTCTCACCCCCCCCCTCCGCAGGGATAATGGGAGCTGGTGGACAATGAGGAATGTCACTGAGCCGCTGGACTAGTAACCCAGAGGCCCCTACCCCCTCCCAGGCTAAACGCTCCGGGGTCGGGGGTGGGGAAACAAGGGTTCGAATCCCACCGGTGGAACTTAAATCCAATTAATAAAACCTGGAATTGTGAAGCTAAGTCTGGGTGACGGTGACCATGACGACCATCCTCGATTAAAAACCCCATCTGGCTCACTAATCTCCTCTCAAGGGGAGCAAAACCTACCGTCCTTACCCGGTCCGGCCTACACGGGACTCCAGACCCCACAGCCACGTGGTTGGCTCTTAACTGCCCCTTGACGTTGTCCTAGAGAGACACTCAGTTCAATGGGGCAATTAGGACTGGGCTCAACACCCCATCAACGCTGGGAGCTGGTGTAGGTCCAGACCAGGGTACAGATGGCTTCCTTTCCCTGTGGGAGCTCACTGACTATTTTGTATGTGAAGCATCTGCTCATGGTTTACATTAACATCAGGAACCTCCAGGAACAGGAGGAGGCCCATTCAGACCCCCTCTCGAGCCTGTTACACAGGAACAGGAGGAGGCCCATTCAGACCCCCTCTCGAGCCTGTTACACAGGAACAGGAGGAGGTCCATTCAGCCCCTCTCGAGCCTGTTACACAGGAACAGGAGGAGGCCATTCAGCCCCTCCCGAGCCTGTTACATAGGAACAGGAGGAGGCCATTCAGCCCCTCATGGGCCTGTTACACAGGAACAGGAGGAGGCCATTCAGCCCCTCTCGAGCCTTTTACACAGGAACAGGAGGAGGCCCATTCAGCCCCTCTCGAGCCTGTTACACAGGAACAGGAGGAGGCCCATTCAACCCCTCTCGAGCCTGTTACACAGGGACAGGAGGAGGCCCATTCAACCCCTCTCGAGCCTGTTACACAGGAACAGGAGGAGGCCCATTCAGCCCCTAGAGCCTGTTACACAGGAACAGGAGGAGGCCCATTCAGCCCCTCGAACCTGTTACACAGGAACAGGAGGAGGCCATTCAGCCCCTCTCGAGCCTGTTACACAGGAACAGGAGGAGGCCATTCAGCCCCTCTAGTCTGTTCTGCCATCCAATGAGATCATGTTCTGACCTGTGACCTATCTCCATCTACCCACCTTCACCCCGTATCCCTTAATACCCTTTGGTTAACAAAAATCTCTCAACCTCCCAGGTTTAAAACTAACGGACCCGGCATCAATGGCCGTTTGGGGGAAGAGAGTTCCAAACTCCGACCACCCTTTGTGTGTAGGAGCCTTTCCTCATTTCACTCCTGAAGGGTCTGCCTCTCCTTTCCAGACTCTGTCCCCTCGTCCCAGACTCACCCCCCTCCCCACCGACCAGCGGGAAATGGGGTCTCTCTCTCTATCGACCCTCTCAGCTCCACCCCCCCGCCCGGAATATCTCGAAAACATCGATCCAATCACCCCCGGGACCGTCTACATCCCAGGGAGCACAGGCCCCAGTTTGCGTTTAATCTCTCTTCGGAATTTAACCCTCGGAGTCCCGGGATCGTTCCGGTAAATCTACCCTGAGCTCCCCCCCCGACCGAGGTCAGTGTCCCCTTCCTGAGGGGTGTGGGGGCCCAGAGACCCTCACAGTTGCTCCAGGTGCTGGTCTAACTAGGGCGTCGTATAACTGAAGCATGACCTCTAGCCCCTTGGTATCCTGGTCCTTGAGATAGAAAGGCCAGCGTTCCATTAGTTGTTTTGATTGTTTAATTATATGGATCCTTGGCACTTCCATACCTTGACCCTCCAATCGTGTGTCTTGTGGAAGGCGCACCTTGCTACTGAATAAGAGGAACAAACAATTTCAAATGTTAATGGAAAGTTGGCTTCCAGGGGTGGTTGGGTGGCTAGAACACAAAGTCATTGAATTTATGTTACAGTTACTGCATAAATAGCTTTGTTCAGACCCTCATCTGGAATAACTGTGTCCAATTCTGGGCTTGGGGTCACTTAGAGACTAATGGCGCCGACTGGACTGACTGTTCAGTTCTGGGCCCGGGGTCACTTAGAGACTAATGGTACAGACTGGAATGACTGATCAGTTCTGGGCCCGGGGTCACTTAGAGACTAATGGTGCCGACTGGAACAACTGTTCAGTTCTGGGCCCAGGGTCACTTAGAGACTAATGGTGCAGACTGGAATGACTGTTCAGTTCTGGGCCCGGGGTCACTTAGAGACTAATGGCGCCGACTGGAATGACTGTTCGGCTCTGGGCCCAGGGTCACTTAGAGACTAATGGTACAGACTGGAATGACTGTTCAGTTCTGGGCCCAGGGTCACTTAGAGACTAATGGTGCAGACTGGAATGACTGTTCAGCTCTGGGCCCGGGGTCACTTAGAGACTAATGGTACAGACTGGAAGGACTGTTCAATTCTGGGCCCGGGGTCACTTAGAGACTAATGGTGCAGACAGGAACGACTGTTCAGTTCTGGGCCTGGGGTCACTTAGAGACTAATGGTGCAGACAGGAACGACTGTTCGGCTCTGGGGCCCAGGGTCACTTAGAGACTAATGGTGCAGACTGGAATGACTATTCAGCTCTGGGCCCAGGGTCACTTAGGGACTAATGGTGCAGACTGGAACAACTGTTCAGCTCTGGGCCCGGGGTCACTTAGAGACTAATGGTGCAGACAGGAATGACTGTTCGACTCTGGGCCCGGGGTCACTTAGAGACTAATGGCGCCGACTGGAATGACTGTTCAGCTCTGGGCCCAGGGTCACTTAGAGACTAATGGTGCCAACTGGAATGACTGTTCAGTTCTGGGCCCAGGGTCACTTAGAGACTAATGGTGCCAACTGGAATGACTGTTCAGTTCTGGGCCCAGGGTCACTTAGAGACTAATGGTGCCGACTGGAACAACTGTTCAGCTCTGGGCCCGGGGTCACTTAGAGACTAATGGTGCAGACTGGAACAACTGTTCAGCTCTGGGTCCGGGGTCACTTAGAGACTAATGGTGCAGACTGGAATGACTGTTCAGCTCTGGGCCCGGGGTCACTTAGAGACTAATGGTGCCGACTGGAATGACTGTTCAGTTCTTGGCCCGGGGTCACGTAGAGACTAATGGTGCAGACTGGAACGACTGTACAGTTCTGGGCCCAGGGTCACTTAGAGACTAATTGCGCAGACTGGAATGACTGTTCAGTTCTGGGCCCAGGGTCACTTAGAGACTAATGGCGCAGACTGGAACAACTGTTCAGTTCTGGGCCCGGGGTCACTTAGAGACTAATTGCATAGATGGGAATAGCTGTGTTCAGTTCTGGGCCTGGGGTCACTTAGAGACTAATTGCGCAGATGGGAATAGCTGTGTTCAGTTTAGGAAGGATACAACGGCCTTGGAGGAGGAGCAGCGCAGATTCACCAGAATGATCCCGGGGCCGAAAGGGTTAAACTCCAAGGACAGGCCGCGCACAGACCGGGCTTGTATTCCCTCGAGTATTGATGGTTAAGAGCTGATCCGATGGAGGGGGTTTAAGATGATTGAAGGATTCGATTAGTTTCTCTCCATCGACTCTATTCCCTCTGGTGGTGGGGTCGGGGGCCAGTTGGAAATTTCAGGCCCGAGACTGATAGATGTTTGTTGGGTAAGGGTGGGATTGAGGGTTACAGAACCGAGGCGGGTCGACGGAGTTAAGATACAGATCGGCCGTGATCTGATTGATTGGTGGACCAGGCTCGAGAGGGGCTGAATGGCCTCCCCCCTCCGTCCCCCTCCCAATGCCTGCCTGCCTAGCCTCAGCATCTCCCTGATTGGACAGCGGGAGTGAGCGAGGGCAGCAGGGCTGGAAGGTCCTCCGGCGAGGGCCCCTGGCTCTCCAAGCTGCCCAAGGGGGTACCCGCCCCAATGGGGTGAATCCAATTGCTGGTCCTCGGGTGTGACCTTAACGACCAGTCAGGCGCACTCTGCCCCCAAGATATGGGGGTTTCTCACCCCCCCTCCCCCTCCCATCCCCCACCGTGACCCTCACTGCGGCCCAGGTCACTGTGAGCACCTCAACAAAATGGCACACCGACTGCAGGATATTTGACCATGGGGTTCTCACATACATGTAGATGTGTGCACACGCAGCCTCGCCTATACATGCGTAAAACACACAGAGGTGCTCAAAAAATTACAGCACACTCTCACTCTTTCACACACACACACACGCACGCACACACATACGCACTCTCTCTCTCTCTCTTATACATACACACACTCTCAGAAAAAAATCTCACACGCACACACAGACACATGTTCACTCTCCCTCTCTCTTACACACACACACCCACACACTCAGAAAAACAATCTCACACACACACAGACACATGCTCGCTCTCTCTCTCTCTCTCTCTCTCTCTCTCCCTCTCTCTTACACACACACACCCACAACCACACACTCAGAAAAACAATCTCACACACACACACAGACACATGCTCACTCTCTCTCTCTCTCTCCCTCTCTCTTACGCACACACAACCACACACTCAGAAAAACAATCTCACACACACACAGACACATGCTCACTCTCTCTCTCTCTCTCTCATACACACCTACAACCACACACTCAGAAAAACAATCTCACACACAGACACATGCTCTCTCTCTCTCTCTCTCTCTCTCTCTCTCACACACACACACAGAAAAAAAATTTCTCACACACACACACAAACACAGCCACAGTCACACAGAGAGAAACACAAGACATACACAAGCAAACAACAGTCAAACAGCCAGCCCCTGTCACAAAAAACAGACCTCACACACGCACACAACCACTTCCAAACTAACAGACACACACACACACTCAAATACAAACACAGACAGACACACAGTCACACAGACAGACTGAAACGCAGACCGCACACACTATACACACACACAGCCCGACAGATAGACACACTCAGATAAAAACATGGACAGACACAAAAACACAGTCGCACAGACAGAAACATGGATTCCACGTGCTTACGCACACATAAAAAAACATGGACAGACACACACAGCCACACAGACCACACACAGACACGCACACAGTCTCTCACACACACAGATAAAAACATGAACAGACACACTCACAGTCGCACACGCACACTCAGATAAAAACATGGACAGGCACCCACAGTCACACAGACAGAAACATAGACCACGCACGTACGCACACACACACACACTTAGATAAAAGCACTCACACACACACAGAAGCACAGACCACGCACAAACACTTGATTAGAAACATGGGCAGACCCCCCTCCCCCCCCCCACCCCCCCCCCCCGCGCACACACAGACCCCCCCGTGTACACACAGACCCACACACACACACACTCAGATAAAAACATGAACTGACCAACAGGAAGATGGACCCCACAGGCAGATATACATTCGGACACAAAATGGACAGACAGACCGTCCCAAATGCAGTCACACAGGCGCGCGCACACAGACAGACACAGACAGACACAGACAGACACAGACAGACACAGACAGACACACACAGACACACACAGACACACACACACACAGACACACACACACACACACACACACAGACAGACACACACAGACACACACACACACACAGACACACACACACAGACACACACACACACACAGACACACACACACACACACACAGACACACACACACACACACACAGACACACACACACACACACAGACACACACACAGACACACACACACACAGACACACACACACACAGACACACACACACAGACACACACACACACAGACACACACACACACAGACACACACACACGGGGAACTATTTAACGTTGGAGCTGGGTGCTGGGACCAGAGGGATTGCCCGGTGAGGAGAGTCTGAGCAGAGGGGGCCGATTATCCCCCCGGAGTTTGAAGAACGAGAGGCCCTTGCGTCGAAAAGGTCTAAAATTCGGAAAGGGGCTGGACGCTGGGAGAGGCTGTTTTCCCCGCGCGTCCGGCCCGTCCGGACAGTCCTAGAACCACGCGGCGGCGGGGGGGGCGGGTGGGGGGGGTGGGATCGCCATCTCTGGACGAGGTTGGGGGAGGGAGGGAGTTGGCCGTTTTTTTTTTTTGGTCTGAGAGCAGGGGGAGAAATCCCCTTCGCTCCGAGGGTCGGGATGCCCGGAGGAGGGAGGGAGGGCGGCGGAGAGGCTTCCAGACGCCCGGTGGCGGGCGGAGGGGGGTCGAGGTAGACGCCGGGAGCAGCCCGAAGGGGGGTGGGGGGGCCGAATGGACTCTCCTCCCTGCCTCCGGCTTCCCCTGCGTACACCGGATTGCCAGCAGATGGTGACCTTGTGCTTTGCAAAAAATACAGCTCAACATCTGCATCCAGATGGCGAGCCCACCAGGAGAGCGGGTTTGGGGTGGGGTGGGTCGGGGTGGGGGGGTAGTTATTATTATTCTGACAGCCATTTTCCTGTTTGGTCAGGACAGAGGCTTAACAGAGTCGGTAACCGATCCAAAAAAGCCTCTCCCTTCCTCCCTCCCTCCCTCCCCTCCGCCTGTGGCCCCCAGGATACTTCATTTCCTCTCTGTACCATTTTTTAAAAAAAAATTTTACAGGGTGTTTTATAACATGTTTTCGTTCAAGTCCTGTTTTCTGTGCCAGTCAGTCAGCCTGAGGCCGCAGGAGTTTAACCCCGGGCACTCCGGCCTATTCCGCCTGCCTCTCTCTCTCTCTCCTCCTCCGACACCGGACCGTCGTGGGTTCACACGGGCGATTTTCTTCCCCAACTCTCCGATTCGGAGACCCGAAATTTGGCGGCTCGACGCCACATAGAGTGGCTTTTTCCCCCCCCACCGCCACCCCGCCTGGTTTCTGGAGCCGGGCGCCATTTTGACCCTTGCGCCGCTGCACCTTCTCTGGAAGAGGTGCCAGGCTGCCCTTCAGCGCTGTAACTTGTGCCCAGCTCTCCCACAGCTCACCCAGCTTCAGGGCTTAGCGGGCACGGTCGGAGGGTCGGCGCCGAGGGAGCGCCGCGCTGTGGGAGGGTCAGTGCTAGAGGGAAAGCCGCGCTGTGGGAGGGTCAGTGCCGAGGGAGCGCCCGCACGGTCGGAGGGTCGGCGCTGAGGGAGCGCCGCACTGTCGGAGGGTCGGTGCTGAGGGAGCGCCGCACGGTCGGAGGGTCGGCGCTGAGGGAGCGCCGCACGGTCGGAGGGTCGGCGCTGAGGGAGTGCCGCGCTGTCGGAGGGTCGGCGCTGAGGGAGCGCCCGCACGGTCGGAGGGTCGGCACTGAGGGAGCGCCGCACTGTCGGAGGATCGGCGCTGAGGGAGCGCCGCACTGTCGGAGGGTCAGTGCTGAGGGAGCGTCGCGCTGTCGGAGGGTCAGCGCTGAGGGAGCGCCGCACTGTCGGAGGGTCAGTACTGAGGGAGCGTCGCGCTGTCGGAGGGTCAGTACTGAGGGTGCGCCGCACTGTCGGAGGGTCAGAAGAAGAGAAGAAGAGGGGTGGTGGTGCAGGGGAGGATGGTGGGGGGTGCAGTCTGGTGAGGGAGTTCGAGCCAGCATCCTGGGGCCAATAGTGGCCCCTCGGTGAACACACTTACAAAGGGGAGGCCATGGTCACACTGCGGTTTGAGGGAGCTTGCTGTGTGCAAATTGGCTGCCGAGAGTCCCACAGTTGCGGCCTTCCTTTGTTGGCTAGTGAGGCCGTTTGGAGCGTCCTGAGGTGGGATAAGACACTAGATAAACTCAGGCCGGTCTTTCCCCCCAAACGAGTGAGGGTCGTGTTATCTGTCTCTCTCTCTCTGTGGAGAGGCCTGCCAGGCTGGGCCTGCCTGAATTCGCCCACTCCTCTCGCCCTTTGACCCTGCCCTCGACCTCGCTTCGGACCGAGAAACCCGGGATTGTCGCTCTCCCTTGACACACAATTGCTTCCAGTTTTTACAGGCCATTCGGCCCCTCTGCTCCATGCCGGTGTTTCCTGCACCCCCCCCACACCCAGCCTCCTCCCACCCCCCCCCACCCCCCCATCCCCCATATCCTCTATTCCTTTCCCTCCCTCGTGTGTTTATCCAGCTCCTTAAACACATCGACACGATTCACCTCCACCCCCTCCCTGTGGGAGTGAGTTCCACATTCTCCCCGCTCTCCGGGTAAAGACCTTTCTCCTTGAATTCTCCCCTCCCCTCGATCGGATTTATTAGGGACTGTCTTATATCGATGGCCCCCACCCTAGTTCTGGTCTCCCCCCGTCCCCCATAAGTGGAAACATCTTCTCTACGTCGACCCTATCGAAACCCCCTCCGTCATTTTAAAGAGCTCGATCGGGTCACCCCCCCCTCAGCCTCCTCTTTTCCAGAGTAAAGAGCCCCGGCCGGTTCAACCTTTCCCAATAGTTATAACCTCTCCGATCTGGGATCATCCTCGTCAATCTTTTTCACACCTTCTCCAGTGTCTCCATATCCTTTTTATAATACGGAGACCGGAACTGTGCTCGGTATTCCCAGTGGGATACGGAGACCGGAACTGCGCACGGTATTCCAGGTGGGATACGGAGACCGGAACAGTGCACGGTATTCCGAGTGGGATACGGAGACCGGAACTGCGCACGGTATTCCGAGTGGGATACGGAGACCGGAACTGTGCACGGTATTCCGAGTGGGATACGGAGACCGGAACTGCGCACGGTATTCCGAGTGGGATACGGAGACCGGAACTGCGCACGGTATTCCGAGTGGGATACGGAGACCGGAACTGCGCACGGTATTCCGAGTGGGATACGGAGACCGGAACTGCGCACGGTATTCCCAGTGGGATACGGAGACCGGAACTGCGCACGGTATTCCCAGTGGGATACGGAGACCGGAACTGCGCACGGTATTCCCAGTGGGATACGGAGACCGGAACTGCGCACGGTATTCCCAGTGGGATACGGAGACCGGAACTGCGCACGGTATTCCCAGTGGGATGGGGAGACCGGAACTGCGCACGGTATTCCCAGTGGGATACGGAGACCGGAACTGCGCACGGTATTCCGAGTGGAATGGGGAGACCGGAACTGCGCACGGTATTCCGAGTGGGATAGGGAGACCGGAACTGCGCTCGGTATTCCGAGTGGGATAGGGAGACCGGAACTGCGCTCGGTATTCCGAGTGGGATAGGGAGACCGGAACTGCGCTCGGTATTCCGAGTGGGATAGGGAGACCGGAACTGCGCTCGGTATTCCGAGTGTATTCTAACTATAATCTAAGCGAGGATTGGATGTCTGTTGAATCTAAACTTCCTATTTTACATTTCGATCCCTCTCCAAATGGAATCCAGATTTTGGTTTGTTTATGTGTACGGCCTTTAGGAGAGCAGGCGCCGAGGGAGCCCGGACCCCTGCGGAGGAGAGGGGGAGAGAGGCCCCCTGCGGAGGGGTGGGGGAGGGGGAGCGCGGACCCCCTGCGGAGGGGTGGGGGGAGGGGGAGCGCGGACCCCTGCGGAGGGGTGGGGGGAGGGGCAGCGCGGACCCCTGCGGAGGGGTGGGGGGAGGGGGAGCGCGGCCCCCCTGCGGAGGGGTGGGGGAGTGGGAGCCCGGACCCCTGGGGAGGGGTGGGGGAGTGGGAGCCCGGACCCCTGTGGAGGTGTGGGGGGAGGGGGAGGTGGTGCCGAGGGGGGGTGGTCCCGAGGAGGGGGAGGGTGAGGTGGCGCCGAGGGGGCGTGGTCCTGAGGAAGGGGAGGTGGTCCCAAAGCGGGGGAGGTGGTGCCACACTGCCAGCGGCGCCACATTTGAGGTGAGCTCCCCATACCGGCGTGGCGTTCTATGACCCCTGACCCCGATGATGGCCAGTGTCCCTCTTCACCTTCCTCTCCTCCGAGGACAACAGCCTCAGCTCCTCCAGCCTCGTCACACAACCGGAATCTCCTATCCCCGGGACTCCCCCCGGGTGGTCACCTCTGCCTCGAAGGAGGGGAGGGCCACAGAGTGGAGGCTGACTGGGAAGTGGAGGTTCCAGCGGAGTGGGGGCTGGAGCGTCGGCAAGAATGAGCCATTGATACCGAGACAGTTTGTCATCTATTCCTGAGCCCGGGCTGTGGTGGTGGGAAACATACAGTGAGCTCACTGAGGCCTTGTGTGTATCGTGGCAACGCGTCAACTTGGAGCAGCATGAAAATACTTACTTTGGATCGCAGTCCGAGTGCAAAGAGCTGATTAAAATTTAAGGATCAGGCTCCCACCACATTCAAACCATAAACAGCGCTGCATGTTTCCATATCTGAGCAGCAGAGCCTGCGTCCATGGGGATTGTGCACGGTGGGGGTGAACGGGAAGGGGTTGGGGTCCATTGGGATTGTGGACGGTGGGGGTGAACGGGAAGGGGTTGGGGTCCATTGGGATTGTGTACGGTGGGAGTGAACGGGAAGGGGTTTGGGTCTATTTGGGATTGTGTACAGTGGGAGTGAACGGGAAGGGGTTTGGTTCCATTGGGATTGTGCACAGTGGGAATGAACGGGAAGGGCTTGGGGTCCATTGGGATTGTGTACAGTGGGAGTGAACGGGAAGGGGTTTGGGTCCATTGGGATTGTGTACGGTGGGAGTGAACGGGAAGGGGTTTGGGTCCATTGGGGTTGTGGACAGTGGGAGTGAACGGGAAGGGGTTTGGGTCCATTGGGATTGTGTACAGTGGGAGTGAACGGGAAGGGGTTTGGGTCCATTGGGGTTGTGTACAGTGGGAGTGAACGGGAAGGGGTTTGGGTCCGTTGGGATTGTGTACAGTGGGAGTGAACGGGAAGGGATTTGGGTCCGTTGGGATTGTGGACAGTGGGAGTGAACGGGAAGGGGTTTGGGTCCATTGGGATTGTGTACAGTGGGGGTGAACGGGAAGAGGTTTGGGTCCTTTGGGATTGTGTACAGTGGGGGTGAACGGGAAGGGATTTGAGTCCTTTGGGATTGTGTACAGTGGGAGTGAACGGGAAGGGGTTTGGGTCCGTTGGGATTGTGGACAGTGGGAGTGAACGGGAAGGGATTTGAGTCCTTTGGGATTGTGTACAGTGAGAGTGAACGGGAAGGGGTTTGGGTCCATTGGGATTGTGCATGGTGGGAGTGAACGGGAAGGGGTTTGGGTCCATTGGGATTGTGGACAGTGGGAGTGAACGGGAAGGGGTTTGGGTCCATTGGGATTGTGTACAGTGGGAGTGAACGGGAAGGGGTTTGGGTCCATTGGGATTGTGGACAGTGGGAGTGAACGGGAAGGGGTTTGGGTCCATTGGGATTGTGGACAGTGGGAGTGAACGGGAAGGGGTTTGGGTCCATTGGGATTGTGTACAGTGAGAGTGAACGGGAAGGGGTTTGGGTCCATTGGGATTGTGGATAGTGGGAGTGAACGGGAAGGGGTTTGGGTCCATTGGGATTGTGGACAGTGGGAGTGAACGGGAAGGGGTTTGGGTCCATTGGGACTCAATAGAAGTGGAGTGAATGGAGGCCTAGGTGTAAAATATATCCTGGAGAAGGCCTCTCCGATAGCGTGGCGCCCCCTTGGCGCCGAGAGCGCCGCACTGCGGGATCTTGCTGTGCGCAACCCAGCTGCCGCGGCCCCGGCGCTGACCGCCCTGCAGCAAAAGCCCCTCGGCCGGCTGCGAGGCCTTCCTTTGGGAGGCCCCCCCCGAAGGAGGCTGGAGGAATGGGCCACCCGCCCTTTTTTACCTCGCCTCCCTCCAGCTGTTGCGCCTCCCCCTCCGCCCTCGCAGAGCTCGGTCTGTCCGCCAGCGGGGCCTGTCCGCCAAGGCTTTTCGCCAACTCGGCCCTAGAGAGAGAGAGAGACAGAGGGGTGGGGGACGGGGGTTGGCGGCGATGGCGGGAAGGGGAAGGGGTCTTTGGCACCTTGGCAGCGATGGCCTTAAGGAGGCGGGAACGGCCATGCCAAAGGTGCGGAGGGAGGGAGGGTGAGGTGAGGTGGAGAGGGGGGTTTGGGGGTTGCGCTGCTGGGGTGGGGTGGGGGGTGGGGTGTGAAGGCTGAGAGGTCCCTTTAATGAGAGGCGTGAGTCCAAACTCCCCAAGCTCGCCCTCCCTCACAGGTTCCCCTCAACCAGCCACACGATGCGCCCCGACCCCACCACCTCCAACCCCTCAGTGCCCACCCTCCCTCTCTCTCTCCCTCCCTCATTCCCATTGCAACGCAGAACCGTGGTCCAGAGGAAGAAGAAGGAGGGAAATATAATTAACCAGCCCAGGCCAAGGTTTCGAGGGAATAAACAGCAGCGCAGGACTTGGAGCTCTGCTTCTCATTAAGCGCCAGTCGGCTAGAATAACAGGAAATGGAATACTTTGGCCTCGGGTTCACTATGATTTGTAGAGAGACGGAGGGAGAGGTGCAGCTGGGGGAGAGGGTGCAGTGTGGTGTTGGGGGTGGGTGGGGGGAGGGAGGAAAACCAAAAACGTCAGACAGGAAACAACTCGAATTCGCCCTGTACTCTTGAGAGAAGTGGGAGGGTTGCAGAGGGCCTGTAAAATTCAGACAAGGGTGCAAGAGGAGGCCGTTCGGCCCGTCGCGGCCCTGCTGGCCCTCCCCTTGACAGCTCTCCAATTTAGCCCCACGCTCTCCCTTCTTCTTCCCCTTCCAGTATTTATCCAATTCTGCCCACTTTTCGAGGGTGAATCTGCTTCTCCCGCCCTTTCGGGCAGCGCCTTCCAGATCCCAACAACTCGCCACGTCCAAAATAAATAAAATTCCCCTCATCTCCCCTTCCCCCCCCTCCCTCCCGCCCGCCGATTCTCTTCAATCTGTGTCCCTCCCCCACCACCTCCTCTCTCTGGTCACCGACCCTCCCGCCACTGGGAAGAGTTTCTCCTCGTTTTCACTCGATCGAGACCCTCCCCACCCCTCGTGATTTTGAACCCCCCCCCCGTCTCGATTCAATCTCCCCCCCACCTTCACCTTCTCCGCTCCGAGGAGAACCATCCCGGGCTTCTCCGGCCTCTCTCTCTCCAACGTGAACTCATCCCCTGGGGGAACCCTCCTGGTAAAACCCCCTCCGCAACCCTCCCCCTCCCCCAAGACCCTCGACATCCCCCTGCCCTGAAGTGTGTGTGCGGGGGGTGGGTATGGTCCCCTGCTCCCTGGGGATGGTGGGAGATCGGCCCTCGAGGGACCCTGGGCGTCGGATGTCCTGATTGGCACCCTTTCGGGAGTCGCGTTGTGCTGGGGTGGGGAGCGGTGTGGTGGTTAACCCCTCGAGGGATGCCGGGAAGTTGATTCGAAACCTATGATCCAGGCCTCCCAGTCAGGGTTGGACGCCCCTACGCCCGACCCTGGTCGGACTGACACGCTTTCCTTCCTCGCCTCTCCCTGAGTGAACTCCCGATGGAGGAGGACCCTTCACCTATCCCAACTCAGGGAAGGGGGGAGAGCAGCACACAGAGTTCCCCGCTGACTCCTCGCCACTTCCCCCACCCCACCCCACACACCCCCTTTATTTTTAACGGCAATAACTGCCCTTATTACCGGGGAGTGAAGACTTTAAATGCCCCCGAGCAGCTTTGGAAACAGCTAGAGAGAGAGAAGGGGAGTGGGTGAGGGGCTGGACGGAGGGAGGGGTGGTAGAATGGGTGAGGGGGGGGAGGGTAGGGTGGGTAAGATAAGGGGATAGGGTGGGTAAAGTACGGGGGTAGGGCGGGCAGGCTTAGGGGGTAGGTTGAGGGGTAGGGTGATTTAAGAGGGTACGGTGGGCAAGGGGGTAAGGTGTGTAGGTGGGCAGGGTAACAGGCTCGAGAGGGGCTGAATGGCCTCCTCCTGTTCCTGTCTAACAGGCTCAAGAGGGGCTGAATGGCCTCCTCCTGTTCCTGTGTAACAGGCTCGAGGAGTGGGGCTGAATGGCCTCCTCCTGTTCCTGTGTAACAGGCTCGAGTGGGGCTGAATGGGCCTCCTCCTGTTCCTGTGTAACAGGCTCGAGAGGGGCTGAATGGCCTCCTCCTGTTCCTGTGTAACAGGCTCGAGAGGGGCTGAATGGCCTCCTCCTGTTCCTGTGTAACAGGCTCGAGAGGGGCTGAATGGCCTCCTCCTGTTCCTGTGTCCCGCTGATGGGGTCCGTGCGGCGGAGTTTCGGGTTAGCAGTGAGCCAGGCGGGCCCAGGGGAGAGACCCGCTCCCAAGCTGACGGCGTGGGCCGAGCTCTGTGGGCGGCAGTGGTCGAGGTCATGGCCGACACGGGTATTATGGTGGACGCGGGAGGCCCGAGTCCCGCGCGGCCTACAGAATGGCGGAGGCCGGGCCTGGGCCTGTGTCGAGTTTCAACGCCGGACCTCGAACGAGGAGGGCCCGATCCTCAGGCCTGGCCAAGGTGAGCTTTGCCTACCCGAGTAGGCCGAAGCCTGAGGCCCTGGGGTTAACGGGGGTCGTCCCTGAGGGAGGTCGAGGGCCGAGAAGGGCATTTGTGGATCTGCCGCTGCTCGGGCCGAGGTTTCTCTGCACAAGGTGTGTGTCCACGTTCCCCCCGATCCCCCGGCGAGGACACTAATCCCGAAAGATTTCCGGGCTGAGGCTCCAGCTGCCCGCCTAGGCC
Organism: Cetorhinus maximus; assembly: GCF_964194155.1. Classification (NCBI taxonomy): domain Eukaryota; kingdom Metazoa; phylum Chordata; class Chondrichthyes; order Lamniformes; family Cetorhinidae; genus Cetorhinus; species Cetorhinus maximus. The sequence continues at coordinate 18,449 of NW_027599467.1, forward strand.
CTTCGCCGCCATAGCAACCGCTCCCATTCGCCAGAGCTGGTTTCCCAGGTTAGGGAGCTGCTCCCCCGCCACCCTCACCCCCTCGGAGGCCTTCTCCCCACTCCCCTCGGAGGGACCCCCGCCTTCTCCCCACTCCCCTCGGAGGGACCCCCGCCTTCTCCCCACTCCCCTCGGAAGGACCCCCGCCTTCTCCCCACTCCCCTCGGAAGGACCCCTGCCTTCTCCCCACTCCCCTCAGAGGGACCCCCCGCCTTCTCCCTGCTCCCCTCGGAGGGACCCCCGCCTTCTCCCCACTCCCCTCGGAGGGGGGGGACCCCCGCCTTCTCCCTGCTCCCCTCGGAGGGACCCCCGCCTTCTCCCTGCTCCCCTCGGAGGGACCCCCGCCTTCTCCCCACTCCCCTCAGAGGGACCCCTGCCTTCTCCCCACTCCCCTCGGAGGGGGGGACCCCCACCTTCTCCCCACTCCCCTCGGAAGGACTCCCGCCTTCTCCCCACTCCCCTCAGAGGGACCCCCCGCCTTCTCCCCACCCCCCTCGGAGGGGGGACCCCCGCCTTCTCCCCACTCCCCTCAGAGGGACCCCCGCCTTCTCCCCACTCCCCTCGGAGGGGGGGGACCCCCGCCTTCTCCCCGGGTGGGTCTACGGCCCGCGGAGTCTTGCTGTGCCCCCAGCGCCCGGCGGGTTTCCCCGCTCTACTGTTCGACTTGCGAAGGATTTCGGGGGCGTCCCGGGGTGGTGAAAGATGCTGGGGTGGAGAGAGCAGGTATTGGGATGGGGGGGAGAAAGCAAACTCTTTACTCAGGCACTCTTCCCCCATCCCTATCCCGCCTCCATCCACCTCTCTCTCTGTGCCAGGGGACCCTCATTAACCTGCGATTCGAGTAGCAAATGGGTCTGTCCTCTTATCTCCACCGCAGGCCCGATGTCAACCAGATGGCCAAAGCAACACTGCGGCCCCCTGAACAAATAACGCAGGGACTTTAGAAACAGGAGGAGGCCATTGAGCCCCTCCCTCCCCAATCGGACTGCAACTGATCTGGACCTTAACCGCCCTGGTCCTCTGTGACCCTCGATACCCTTTAACCGACGTAAACCTGCCCTTGAGAAGAGAGACGCCTCCTGGCTCTTGAGGCCTTATGTTTATCAGGACAAACCCAAGAATACCAAATTTCAAAGGCTCTCACAACAATTTATACTGCGGGAGAGAGGGGGTGAGGGTGGAGGGAAGGGGGAAAAAAGGGGCGGTTTTGAAATTTTTCATCGATTTAAATGCAAGCCCTCCCTCGCCAGACCTGGTCACTTAACCCTTTCCGCCCCGATACCGTCCCGATTAGAATCGCCCGCTCCCCATTCCTGTCGAGCGCGTTGTGCCTCTGTCTCTCCTTCTTCCTCTCTCCTGAGAGGAAAAAGTTTTGTTCCCAGCCGGATTCCTCTGGCCGCTCCCTGAGCCGTTCCTTTACTCCCCGTCTTTCCCCTCCCCCTCTACCTTTTTCCCCATCCAGTTTGCCCCCTCCAACTCCTTCCACACCCCCTCTCTTGCCCACCCACACCGTCTCGACGCAGCCCACCCAAGTTGGGACCCTGGCGGACTGTCCAACCTCCCCCGCCTGAGCCCGCACATTGGGGGTGTTGCGGGGGACTGTTCAGCTACAGAGGGCATCGCTGCTGAGTTCTGCAGGTGGGGGGTCGGGGAGGGGTGGAAAGATTTGTCGTGCCTTGTTTATGGGGCTCGAGTCTCGAAGGCTATCTCGTAGCCACGACATGAGGCGAGGGCAAGGCTTACCGAGCCCCTCTTCTCTCTTGCTCTCGCGCTCTCTCTCTCGCGCTCTCTCTCTCGCGCTCTCTCTCTCGCGCTCTCTCTCTCTCGCACTCTCTCTCTCTTGCGCTCTCTCTCTCTCGCGCTCTCTCTCTCTCGCGCTCTCTCTCTCTCTCTCGCTCTCTCTCTCTCTCTCGCTCTCTCTCTCTCTCTCTCTCGCGCTCTCTCTCTCTCTCGCGCACTCTCTCTCGCGCTCTCTCTCTCGCGCTCTCTCTCTCGCGCTCTCTCTCTCGCGCTCTCTCTCTCGCGCTCTCTCTCTCGCGCTCTCTCGCGCTCTCTCTCTCGCGCTCTCTCTCTGTCTCTCTCGCTTGCGCTCTCTCTCGTGCTCGCTCTCGCGCTCGCTCTCGCGCTCTCTCTCTTGCGCTCTCTCTCTCGCGCTCTCTCTCTCGCTCTCTCTCTCTCGCTCTCTCTCTCTCGCTCTCTCTCTCTCGTGCTCTCTCTCTCGTGCTCTCTCTCTCGTGCTCTCTCTCTCGTGCTCTCTCTCTCGTGCTCTCTCTCTCGTGCTCTCTCTCTCGTGCTCTCTCTCGCGCCCTCTCTCTCGCGCCCTCTCTCTCGCGTTCCTTCAGCAGCCGATTGACCCCGCAACCCGCGTCCTCCATACTTCTCGACTTTGCCACCGCGTCGGCCTCTCTCTCTCTCTTTCGCCCATCCCTGTTCTCGTGACAATGACAAGGCCCCCTGACGGCTGGCTCCCCTCCTGGCCCCGTCGACTAGACGTCTGGCAGGGGGGGGTGGGGCGGGGGGGGTGGTGGTGGTGGCGGGCCGTCTGGGGAGGCTGCTTGTGGGCTGAGACGGCATGTCCCAGGGCAGCAGTCACATCTGGAGCCTGTCTCCTGCGCTGGGAGAGTGCCCAGTCCTGGGAGAGAGAGAGAGAGAGAGTGCCAATGTGGCTGAGTAAGGGATTCATTTCCCACTTATTATTTCAGGTCCTCAATGCTCCTGGGCTGAATTCCGCTGCTGATTGAACTGTTTAACCCCTTCACACACCGACACCACCCACCGCCCCCCCCACAAACCTCCCACCTCCATTTTGCTCTCCGGAGCGACAGCTACAGCACATTTCCCCCCAGCGGAGAGTGTTAACCCTCCCCCCTCAGTCTTACTGCCCATTTACTCCGGGGACAGCCTATCCCCAGTGCAGAGGATTAACCCTCTCCCTTCCACCTTACTGCGGACTTACTCCCAGGACAGTCTGCTCACTACTGGAGATGATTAACCCTCTCCCTTCCACCTTACTGCGGAGTGACTCCCGGGTCAGTCTGTTCACTCTCTTGACCATGCATCTGCAATCGAACCCTCTCATTCAGCCGCACGTCTCATCTGCCGACGAAATGGTTGTGGTAACAAACTCCGTCCGAATGGCCTTGCACCTTTGTGTCGAGATTGGCCCGGACACCTTTAAAGGATTGTGGTCTTTATGAACAATTGTTTCTGATGAATTTCGCGAGCTAAGCGCATGAACCCTCTCCCCGTCGACGCTGCTTTCCCGTCGGCTCCCAGGATGGACTGTCCCCCACCTCCGAGTAATCGTCTCGGGACCGATAATAAGATCCTAAACCCGACCCCATCCCCCCACCGCCAACCATACCTGCCAAAACCCCCTCTCCCCCACCATCGCCAACACCCATACGTTGATGTGTGTGAGTTTGAGACAGGCCTGTAATCTGTCAGCTATAATCCGACTGAATACTGCGCTTGACTATATTGCAGATGTGCCCTTACGTCCTGAAGGGATACAGACAGAGTTTGGGATGGGGGTGTGTGGTCAATAGATGGTTAACGAGAAGCTGAAGGCTAATTCACACTGACAGCAACACAGTTCACTGAAGCAGGCAACAGATTGCAGCAGTCGGGTTGGGGTGAGTCACCGCCAACTCATTAGAGATGTTTAGCCCTTCAGTCTACACCGCATCGAAATGTTGCCTTATATGTGGCCGGTCCGGCCTTCAAAGATTCCACAACGCCTGACAGCTCAGGCCGAAGCCCTGACTCACATGTTAACCGCTTCCAGCCCATGAATCCTCCAGGGGCCTAGTCCATTCAGGCTGCTTCTCCCAGCCAAACTAAATTAGGAGTTGGCAGTGCTGCGGAAGAGAGCGCATTTTTTTCCACAGCCTCTTAATAAGCATCTCCCCAGAGGAGATACAGCACGGGGTTAGATACAGAGTAAAGCTCCCTCTGCACCATCCCCCGTCAAACACTCCCAGGACAGGTACAGCACGGGGTTAGATACAGAGTAAAGCTCCCTCTACACCGTCCCCCATCAAACACTCCCAGGACAGGTACAGCACGGGGTTAGATACAGAGTAAAGCTCCCTCTACACCGTCCCCATCAAACACTCCCATGACAGGTACAGCAGGGGGTTAGATACAGAGTAAAGCTCCCTCTACACCATCCCCATCAAACACTCCCAGGACAGGTACAGCACGGGGTTAGATACAGAGTAAAGCTCCCTCTACACCGTCCCCATCAAACACTCCCAGGACAGGTACAGCACGGGGTTAGATACAGAGTAAAGCTCCCTCTACACCGTCCCCATCAAACACTCCCAGGACAGGTACAGCACGGGGTTAGATACAGAGTAAAGCTCCCTCTGCACTGTCCCCATCAAACACTCCCGGGACAGGTACAGCACGGGGTTAGATACAGAGTAAAGCTCCCTCTGCACCGTCCCCATCAAACACTCCCCAGGACAGGTACAGCACGGGGTTAGACACAGAGTAAAGCTCCCTCTACACTGTCACCATCAAACACTCCCCAGGACAGGTACAGCACGGGGTTAGACACAGAGTAAAGCTCCCTCTACACTGTCACCATCAAACACTCCCAGGACAGGTACAGCACGGGGTTAGATACAGAGTAAAACTCGCTCTACACCGTCCCCATCAAACACTCCCAGGACAGGTACAGCACGGGGTTAGATACAGAGTAAAGCTCCCTCTACACTGTCCCCATCAAACACTCCCAGGACAGGTACAGCAAGGGGTTAGATACAGAGTAAAGCTCCCTCTACACCGTCCCCATCAAACACTCCCAGGACAGGTACAGCACGGGGTTAGATATAGAGTAAAGCTCCCTCTACACTGTCCCCATCAAACACTCCCAGGACAGGTACAGCAAGGGGTTAGATACAGAGTCGGATGTGGGTGTTGCTGGCAAGGCCAGAATTTGTTGCCTCTCCCAAATTGCCCTTGAACTGATGTCTTGCCTGGACTATTTCAAAGGGGCAGTTAAGAGTCAACCACATTGCTGTGTGTATGGAGTCACATGTAGGCCAGATGGGTTTTTACGACCATTTTTAAAAAGTCATTCACAGGATGTGGGCGTTGCTGGCCGGGCCCAGCATTTATTGCCCATCCCTAATTGCCCCCTTGAGAAGGTGGTGGGTGAGCCACCTTCTTGAGCCACTGCAGTCCCCGTGTGGTGTAGGTACACCCACCGCGCTGTTAGGGAGGGAGTTCCAGGATTGTGACCCAGCGACATTGAAGGAACGGCCGATATATTTCCAAGTCGGGATGGTGAGGGGCTCGGAGGGGAACTTGCAGGTGGTGGGTGTTCCCCATGCGTCTGCTGCCCTTGTCCTTCTAGGTGGTAGAGGTGGTGGGTTTGGGCGGCGCTGTCGAAGGAGCCTTGGCGAGTTGCTGCAGTGCATCTTGTAGATGGTACACACACTGCTGCCCCTGTGCGTCGGTGGGTGGAGGGAGTGAATGTTTGTGGATGGGGTGCCGATCGAGCGGGGGCTGCTTTGTCCTGGACGGTGTCGAGCTTCTTGAGTGTTGTGGGAGCTGCACACATCCGTGGCGATTCAGGCTCCGATTCACCCCCCACGCCTTCACCTTCTCCCCCCGCTTCGTCACGCTGGCGCACGCCACACCCCTCGGTGATCCCAGCCCGGGACTGGCGCGAATAAAGACACGGCCCCGAGAGGTAAGGAGGCGGCAGCCCCCACCGGCGTAGTGCCGTGCCCCTCCAGCGTCCTTTCAGACTCTCAGCTGGCCCACCCTGGCGCCCTCCATACCCTCTCTCTGGCCGCAGGAGGGGGCAACGTTACCACCCTGGCCGCGTCGGCGATGGCAGCGGTGGTCGGCGCCGCCCAGCTTGGCCGCCATAGTCATCGCTCTGAACTCTCGCCCTCTCAGGCCTGGCGCACGTTCAGCGGCATCTCACTCAGCACCAGCTCGAGGGTCGTCACCACTCCCTCCCTCACACACACATTCCCTGGGATACCCCCTCCCTACGCCCGGTCCGGCCCTCGCCCTGCAGCCTCCTCCCTTGCCTGAGGCCGCTTCTCCCTCCTCCCCAAGTAGGCCTCAGGCCTACAGCCGTACAAAGCCTCACTGGCATCTCACTCAGCGCCAGCTCAAGGGGGCATCGCCACTCACTCCCCCCCTCACACACACACACACACGCCCTGGGATACCCCCTTTCCCTACACCCGGTCCGGCCCTCGCCCTGCAGCCTCCTCCCTTGCCTGAGGCCGCTTTTCCCTCCTCCCCAAGCAGGCCCGAGGCCTACAGCCGTACAAAAGCCTCATTGCTGGCCTGGTAGGCGGACCCCTGCCCCATGAGCCCCCCAACCCTGACTAAAAGTGACATGGCGCTACCTCTGAAGCCTGGCGCTGGTGCCGCCCGAGGCAAGGTTGGCGGGGCAAGCCCCCAAAGTCCCGAGCGAAGTGGAGCTCGCCAGGCGCACGTGGCTTATGTGTTGCGCCCTGGGCCGATGGTGGGCTGACCACCCATCGTGAGGGTGGGGGCAGTGCCATCAAATGCCCCGGGGGGGAGTGGGGGCGACGGTTAGACTCTCTCTCTCGTGCTGGCGAGCGTCACTCCCTGGCGCTTGCACGTGCCGCGAGGGTAAGCCTTGCGCGCCAGGCCGCAGCCTCGTCTCCCCGTGGCTCCCTCTTCGGACCTTGCGGGCGCGCCTGGGCCAAGACCCGCTGTGCCGCCTGTATCGGCGTGGCTGTACGCCTGTAGTGCAGGGGAAGGGGGGGTGGTGGGTGTAGTGCGGTGTAGGGCTGGGCTCCCCTTACCCCCTGCAGCCTGCCCGACTAGGCCCCAGTACGTTGGCAGGTAATCGTACACGTGCGCCGCTCGTTTGACCCCAAACCTGTTCCCCTACCCGAAGCGCTTCACAGGACCCGGAATCGGACAGAACCCGACCTCCCCCGAGCCCCAGGCGGAGATATGAGGGACAGAAGCTCGGTCAGAGAGGTCGGTTTTAAGGGCATGTCTTAAAGGGGGAGGGAGGCGGAGAGGTTTAGGGAGGGAATTCCAGAGCTGAAGGCCCAGGTAACTGAAGGCCCAGGATGCCAATGGCGAAGCGATGGGAATCGGCGGTAGTTGGTGAGGGGGGGTGGTGGACACAGGACTCCTGATTGTTTATCCCACGGCCGGGTCCTGACCCCTGCTGACCCCTGCTGTGTGGGAGAGTGGACAACGAGGCAGTTTGCTGAAGAGCGGTGTGTGTGTGTACAGGTTGTGAACAGGCTGCTTCACACACAGGGCCCCGCCAGCAGCTGAACAAACACCCTCCTCTGTGTGGGATTCTTGCCCTCCTCCCACTCTCGGGGAGGCACTGAGGGGCCGTGACGCCAGTGGTCAGCATCGCGGGTGACCCTTGCCCCTCTGCCTCGTTTCAGGGTGTTTCCTTTTCACTGCACG
>NW_027599468.1:0-2500 GCF_964194155.1 Cetorhinus maximus
TGGCCGCCCGGCACGGCCTCGCGGTCGGTTTGGGGGCAGCCTGGGTCGGTCCCTGCAGACCTGGAGGCTCGAGAAGGCACTTGGCGATGTCGACCGATTCTCGATTTGCCACCTCCTACTATTCTGCAGGTACCCCGCCAACCTCCCCAGCCAACAAATCGCAAATGCCGATCGGCGGGTGACCGTCCGGTAGTCATGCCGACGAAGAGGCACCTAGGCCCCGCAAACGCTTCCAAATCCGACCCCATCCCGGACCGGTTCTTTTTTAAAAAAGGCTCCCAGGATTCCGGATTTTTTCCTGCCGCACTCGGGACCACCCGACGGACACGAAACCGGGAACCTTTCCCCGGTCCGACCCTCCTCGGCCCGGCCAGCCGACGCCGAAGCGGCCGACTGGTTAATGATTTCACCCTGCTCCGACGTGACGCGTTTTCCAACCGCGCATGCGCGGCTCTGCCACCCGAACCGCCCCCTCACGTGGGGGCTCTGGGTCCGCCCCCCGGCAGCCATTTCCTCCTGCCGGTCCGTTATTTTACGCCGTTTTTCGCCCTCCAGCCCTGCCGGAATGCTGCCTGCTCGCTGGTTAACCATTTCGCTCCCTGCACTTCGGCTTCTGCCCTGCTGGGGAAGCCCGCTGCTGCCTCTAACCGTACTCACGGGCGGGCGGCTCTCCTGCGCGGCCTCCGGCCACGCCCCCTCACCTGGTTTGCTGGGAACCCGCCCCCGGCAGCCTGTTACTCGTGCCGGTTCGGTCTTATCGGCCCTTTTTGCACCTTCCCTGCCTGCTGGCATGCTTCGGCTCACCGGTCAACCGGTTCCCCGTTCTCCACTTAGACTTTTGAGCTGCGGGGCTGGTCTGCCGCGAACTGCACCCGTATTACGGGGCGGGCGGCTCTACTGCCCGTACGGCTGCCCTGCCTGTTAACTGGTTAACCGTTTCCCCGTCCACTACTTCGTCCCTGGACCTGCCGGTGTGTTCTGCAGCTAACTGCACCCGTATTACGGGGCGGGACGCTCCGCTTACCGGCCGGCTGCCATGCCTGCTTAACTGGTCAACCATTTACTCACATATACTTAGCCCCTGGAGCTGCTGGGCTGGTCGGCGACCTAACTGCACCCTTGTTGCCGGGAGGTCGGCACTAATTGCCGGCCGGCCGGCTGCCCTGCCTGCTAACTGGTAAACCCTTTACCCACATGTACTTAGCCCCTGGATACTGATGGGCTGTTCTGCACCTAACTGCACCCTGATTAGCGGGCGGGCGGCTGTAATTACCGGCCGGCTGCCCTGCCTGCTAACTGGTTAACCATTTACCCACATGTACTTAGCCCCTGGAAACTGATGGGCTGTTCTGCAACTCACTGCACCCTTACTGGCGGGCGGACAGGCGGCCGGCTCTAATTACCGGCCGGCCGGCTGCCCTGCCTTGCTAACTGGTTAACCATTTACCCACATGTACTTAGCCCTGGAAACTGATGGGCTGTTCTGCACCTAACTGCACCCTTATTAGCGGGCGGGCGGCTGTAATTACCGGCCGGCTGCCCTGCCTGCTAACTGGTTAACCTTTTACCCACATGTACTTAGCCCCTGGAAACTGATGGGCTGTTCTGCACCAAACTGCACCCTTATTAGCGGGCGGGCGGGCGGCTCTAATTGCCGGCCGGCTGCTCTGCCTGCTAACTGGTTAACCATTGACCCACATGTACTTAGCCCCTGGAGCTGATGGGCTGTTCTGCACCTAACTGCACCTTGATTAGCGGGCGGGCGGCTCTAATTGCCGGCCGGCTGCTCTGCCTGCTAACTGGTTCACCATTTACCCACATGTACTTAGCCCCTGGAAACTGATGGGCTGTTCTGCACCTAACTGCACCTTGATTAGCGGGCGGGCGGCTCTAATTGCCGGCCGGCTGCTCTGCCTGCTAACTGGTTCACCATTTACCCACATGTACTTAGCCCCTGGAAACTGATGGGCTGTTCTGCACCTAACTGCACCCTGATTCGCGGGCGGGCGGCTCTAATTGCCGGCCGGCTGCTCTGCCTGCTAACTGGTTAACCATTTACCCACATGTACTTAGCCCCTGGAAACTGATGGGCTGTTCTGCACCTAACTGCACCCTGATTAGCGGGCGGGCGGCTCTAATTGCCGGCCGGCTGCTCTGCCTGCTAACTGGTTAACCATTTACCCACATGTACTTAGCCCCTGGAAACTGATGGGCTGTTCTGCACCTAACTGCACCCTTATTAGCGGGCGGGCGGCTGTAATTACCGGCCGGCTGCCCTGCCTGCTAACTGGTTCATCATTTACCCACATGTACTTAGCCCCTGGAGCCGCTGGGCTGGTCTGCACCTAACTGCACCCTTATTAGCGGGCGGACAGGCGGCCGGCTCTAATTACCGGCCGGCCGGCTGCCCTGCCTGCTAACTGGTTCACCATTTACCCACATGTCCTTAGCCCCTGGAAGCTGATGGGCTGTTCTGCACCTAACTGCACCCTTATTAGCG
>NW_027599468.1:15000-20000 GCF_964194155.1 Cetorhinus maximus
GCCTCTCTGCCAGAGACTTAAGTCCAATTGGTTAACCATTTCTCATGGCCGCAATTTGCCTGCCGTTCAGAGACCAAGTCCAATTGGTTAACCATTTCTCTTGAAAACACTTTGCCTCTCCGCCAGAGACTAAGTCCAATTGGTTAACCATTTCTCAGGAAAACGCTTTGCCTCTCTGCCAGAGACTAAGTCCAATTGGTTAACCATTTCTCTTGAAAACACTTTGCCTCTCTGCCAGAGACTAAGTCCAATTGGTTATCCATTTCTCGTGAAAACACTTTGCCTCTCTGCCAGAGACTAAGTCCAATTGGTTAACCATTTCTCAGGAAAACACTTTGCCTCTCTGCCAGAGACTAAGTCCAATTGGTTAACCATTTCTCGTGAAAACACTTTGTCTCTCCGCCAGAGACTAAGTCCAATTGGTTAATCATTTCTCAAGGCCACAATTTGCCTGCCGTTCAGAGACCAAGTCCAATTGGTTAACCATTTCTCTTGAAATCACTTTGCCTCTCTGCCAGAGACTAAGTCCAATTGGTTAACCATTTCTCTTGAAAACACTTTGCCTCTCTGCCAGAGACTAAGTCCATTTGGTTAACCATTTCTCTTGAAAACACTTTGTCTCTCCGCCAGAGACTAAGTCCAATTGGTTAACCATTTCTCGTGAAAACACTTTGTCTCTCCGCCAGAGACTAAGTCCAATTGGTTAACCATTTCTCTGGAAAACACTTTGCCTCTCTGCCAGAGACTAAGTCCAATTGGTTAACCATTTCTCAGGAAAACACTTTGCCTCTCTGCCAGAGACTAAGTCCCATTGGTTAACCATTTCTCGTGAAAACACTTTGTCTCTCCGCCAGAGACTAAGTCCAATTGGTTAATCATTTCTCAAGGCCACAATTTGCCTGCCGTTCAGAGACCAAGTCCAAATTGGTTACCCATTTCTCTTGAAAACACTTTGCCTCTCTGCCAGAGACTAAGTCCAATTGGTTAACCATTTCTCTTGAAAACACTTTGCCTCTCTGCCAGAGACCAAGTCCAATTGGTTAACCATTTCTCGTGAAAACACTTTGCCTCTCTGCCAGAGACTAAGTCCAATTGGTTATCCATTTCTCTTGAAAACACTTTGTCTCTCCGCCAGAGACGAAGTCCAATTGGTTAACCATTTCTCTTGAAAACACTTTGCCTCTCTGCCAGAGACTAAGTCCAATTGGTTAACCATTTCTCGTGAAAACACTTTGCCTCTCTGCCAGAGACTAAGTCCAATTGGTTAATCATTTCTCTTGAAAACACTTTGCCTCTCTGCCAGAGACTAAGTCCAATTGGTTAACCATTTCTCGTGAGAACACTTTGCCTCTCTGCCAGAGACTAAGTCCAATTGGTTCACCATTTCTCTTGAAAACACTTTGTCTCTCCGCCAGAGACTAAGTCCAATTGGTTAACCATTTCTCTGGAAAACACTTTGCCTCTCTGCCAGAGACTAAGTCCAATTGGTTAACCATTTCTCTTGAAAACACTTTGCCTCTCTGCCAGAGACTAAGTCCAATTGGTTAACCATTTCTCGTGAAAACACTTTGCCTCTCTGCCAGAGACTAAGTCCAATTGGTTAACCATTTCTCAGTGGCACACCGAGGGCAATCTGTAACGTCTCGCGGGCCCGGGGGCCCCTTTGCACGGCCTGCCAATGCAATCCGAGGCGCACTGTCCTTCGTTTGGTTAACCATTTCTCAGGGGCACACCGAGGGCACCCTGCATTGTCTCGCGGGCCCGGAGGCCACTTTGCACGGCCTGCCAATGCAATCCGAGGTGCTTCGCCCTTGGCCGCCTTCCCGGCCGGCTTCGGGACGTTTCGGGGGCTCTCACCGGGGCAAATCCGGTCCCCCGGGCGATTAGGAGGCCTCCCCGGGCAGGCCCGGGCTTCAGGCCGCCGCTTTTCCATCCCGGCCGAAAGAGGCGAAAAATGCCGAAAATGGCCAAAAATGGCCGCCGGCAGGGCCTGTCGGTCGGTTTGGCGGCAGCCTGGGTCGGTCCCTGCAGACCTGGAGGCTCGAGAAGGTTTTTGGCGATGTCGACCGATTCTCGATTTGCCACCTCCTACTATTCTGCAGGTACCCCGCCAACCTCCCCTGCCAACAATTCCAACCGTAAGGTCGGGCGGTAGTCCTACCGTCCAGGAGGCCCCAAAGCCCGCAAAACGCCATTTTGCCCTTTCCTCATCGGGACTTCCGAGGGGAACTCATTAACCAGCTCCAGGAGTGGCATGCCAGAAAATGCAACTTGACCCGTCGCCGGGCAGATTCGCTACTCTCTGCGGGAATACCCCCACCGGGTGCCGGGTAAAGGCCTCGGATCTGACCTCATGGACTTCCGTCTGTGCACGGATTTTGCTCTCGCGGGCCCAAGAGCCACTTTGCCCGGCCTGCCAATGCAACCCGAGGTCCATTGTCCTCATTGGTTAACCATTTCTCGTGAAAACACTTTGCCTCTCTGCCAGAGACGAAGTCCAATTGGTTAACCATTTCTCAGGGGCTCACCGAGGGCAATCTGTAACGTCTCGCGGGCCCGGGGGCCCCTTTGCACGGCCTGCCAATGCAATCCGAGGCGCACTGTCCTTCGTTTGGTTAACCATTTCTCAGGGGCACACCGAGGGCACCCTGCATTGTCTCGCGGGCCCGGAGGCCACTTTGCACGGCCTGCGAATGCAATCCGAGGTGCTTCGTCCTTGGCCGCCTTCCCGGCCGGCTTCGGGACGTTTCCGGGGCTCTCACCGGGGCAAATCCGGTCCCCCGGGCGATTAGGAGGCCTCCCCGGGCAGGCCCGGGCTTCAGGCCGCCGCTTTTCCATCCCGGCCGAAAGAGGCGAAAAATGCCGAAAATGGCCAAAAATGGCCGCCGGCAGGGCCTGTCGGTCGGTTTGGCGGCAGCCTGGGTCGGTCCCTGCAGACCTGGAGGCTCGAGAAGGTTTTTGGCGATGTCGACCGATTCTCGATTTGCCACCTCCTACTATTCTGCAGGTACCCCGCCAACCTCCCCTGCCGACAATTCCAACCGTAAGGTCGGGCGGTAGTCCTACCGACGAAGAGGCCCCAAAGCCCGCAAAACGCCATTTTGCCCTTTCCTCATCGGGACTTCCGAGGGGAACTCATGAACCAGCTCCAGGAGTGGCATGCCAGAAATTGCAACTTGACCCGTCGCCGGGCGCACTCGCTGCTCTTTGCGGGAATACCCCCACCGGGCGCCGGGTAAGAGCCTCGGATCTGACCTCATGGGCTTCCGTCCTCGCACGGATTTTGCTCTCCCGGGCCCAGGGGCCACTTTCCCCGGCCTTGCGAAGGCAATCGGAGGTGCTTCGCCCTCGAAACCGCCTTCCCGGCCGGCTTCGGGACGTTTCCGGGGCAAATCCGGTCCCGCGGGCGAAGGGGAGCCTTCCCCGGGCACGCCCGGGCTTCAGGCCGCCGCTTTCCGTGACCTACCGAAAGACGCGAAAAATGCCGAAAATGGCCAAAAATGGCCGCCCGGCACGGCCTCGCGGTCGGTTTGGGGGCAGCCTGGGTCGGTCCCTGCAGACCTGGAGGCTCGAGAAGGCACTTGGCGATGTCGACCGATTCTCGATTTGCCACCTCCTACTATTCTGCAGGTACCCCGCCAACCTCCCCAGCCAACAAATCGCAAATGCCGATCGGCGGGTGACCGTCCGGTAGTCATGCCGACGAAGAGGCACCTAGGCCCCGCAAACGCTTCCAAATCCGACCCCATCCCGGACCGGTTCTTTTTTAAAAAAGGCTCCCAGGATTCCGGATTTTTTCCTGCCGCACTCGGGACCACCCGACGGACACGAAACCGGGAACCTTTCCCCGGTCCGACCCTCCTCGGCCCGGCCAGCCGACGCCGAAGCGGCCGACTGGTTAATGATTTCACCCTGCTCCGACGTGACGCGTTTTCCAACCGCGCATGCGCGGCTCTGCCACCCGAACCGCCCCCTCACGTGGGGGCTCTGGGTCCGCCCCCCGGCAGCCATTTCCTCCTGCCGGTCCGTTATTTTACGCCGTTTTTCGCCCTCCAGCCCTGCCGGAATGCTGCCTGCTCGCTGGTTAACCATTTCGCTCCCTGCACTTCGGCTTCTGCCCTGCTGGGGAAGCCCGCTGCTGCCTCTAACCGTACTCACGGGCGGGCGGCTCTCCTGCGCGGCCTCCGGCCACGCCCCCTCACCTGGTTTGCTGGGAACCCGCCCCCGGCAGCCTGTTACTCGTGCCGGTTCGGTCTTATCGGCCCTTTTTGCACCTTCCCTGCCTGCTGGCATGCTTCGGCTCACCGGTCAACCGGTTCCCCGTTCTCCACTTAGACTTTTGAGCTGCGGGGCTGGTCTGCCGCGAACTGCACCCGTATTACGGGGCGGGCGGCTCTACTGCCCGTACGGCTGCCCTGCCTGTTAACTGGTTAACCGTTTCCCCGTCCACTACTTCGTCCCTGGACCTGCCGGTGTGTTCTGCAGCTAACTGCACCCGTATTACGGGGCGGGACGCTCCGCTTACCGGCCGGCTGCCATGCCTGCTTAACTGGTCAACCATTTACTCACATATACTTAGCCCCTGGAGCTGCTGGGCTGGTCGGCGACCTAACTGCACCCTTGTTGCCGGGAGGTCGGCACTAATTGCCGGCCGGCCGGCTGCCCTGCCTGCTAACTGGTAAACCCTTTACCCACATGTACTTAGCCCCTGGATACTGATGGGCTGTTCTGCACCTAACTGCACCCTGATTAGCGGGCGGGCGGCTGTAATTACCGGCCGGCTGCCCTGCCTGCTAACTGGTTAACCATTTACCCACATGTACTTAGCCCCTGGAAACTGATGGGCTGTTCTGCAACTCACTGCACCCTTACTGGCGGGCGGACAGGCGGCCGGCTCTAATTACCGGCCGGCCGGCTGCCCTGCCTTGCTAACTGGTTAACCATTTACCCACATGTACTTAGCCCCTGGAAACTGATGGGCTGTTCTGCACCTAACTGCA
>NW_027599469.1:0-25913 GCF_964194155.1 Cetorhinus maximus
GTCGGAGTGACTAGTGGTGTTGTTTTTGTCGGATGGACTGGCGAGGGTGTTTTTGTCGGAGTGACTGCGGGGGGGGATTGTGTCAGAGTGACGGGGGGGGTTTTTGTGTCAGAGTGACTCGGGGGGGTGCTTGTGTCGGAGTGACTGCGGGGGGTGTTTTTGTCGGAGTGACTGGGGGTTGTCTGTCGAAGTGACTGGGGGGGGGTTGTGTCGGAGTGACTGGAGGGGGGGTTTCTGTTGGAGTGACTGCGGGGGGGTGTTTGTGTCGGAGTGACTGGGTGGGTTTGTGTCGGAGTGACTGGGGGGGGTGTTTGTGTCGGAGTGACTGGGGTGGATGTGTCGGAGTGACTGGGGTGGTCTGTGTCGGAGTGACTGGGGGGATGTTTGTGTCGGAGTGACTGGGGGAGTGTTTTTGTCGGAGTGTCTGGGGGGGGGTTTGTGTCAGAGTGACTGAGGGTGGTTTTTTTGTCGGATTGACTGGGGGGTGTTTTTGTCAAAGTGACTGGCGGGTGTGTTTCGGACTGACTGGGGGGTGTGTTTTTGTCGGAGTGACTGGGGGTGGGTGTTTATGTCGGAGTTAATTGGGGGGGTGTTTTTGTCGGAGTGACTGGGGGGACGTTGTTTATTTCGCAGTGACTGGGGGGGTGTTTTTGTCGGAGTGACTGGGGTGGGGGGTGTATTCGTCGGAGTGACTGGGGGTTGTCTGTCGGAGTGTCTGGGGGGGAGTTTGTGTCGGAGTGACTGGGGAGTGTGCTTTTGTCGGAGTGACTGGTGGGGGTGTTTGTGTCGGAGTGACTGGGGGGGTGTCTGTCGGTGTGACCGGGGGGGGTGTTTATGTCGGAGTGACTGGGGGGGGTGTGTTTGTCGGAGTGACTAGGGGTGTTGTTTTTGTCGGATTGACTGGCGAGGGTGTTTTTGTCGGAGTGACTGGGGGTTGTCTGTCGGAGTGACTGGAGGGGGTGTTTGTGTCGGATTGACTGGGGTGGGTTTTTTTGTCGGAGTGACTGGGGGGGTGTTTTTGTCGGTGTGACTGGGGTGAGGGGTGTTTTTGTTGTAGTGACTGGGTGTTGTCTGTCGGAGTGACAGGGGGTGGAGTTTGTGTCGGAGTGACTAGGGGGTGTTTGTGGGAGTGACTGGTGGGGATGTTTGTTTCGGAGTGACTGGGGGGTGTGTTTTTGTCGGAGTGACTGGGGGGGGTGTGTTTGTGCGGAGTGACTGGGGTGTTGTTTTTGTCTGAGTGACTGGGGTGGGGTGTTTGTGTTGGAATTACTTGGGGGGTGTTTGTGTCAGAGTGACTGGGTGGGTGTTTTTGTCTGAGTGACTGGGGGGGTGTTTGTGTCAGTGTGACTGAGGGGGGTGTATTTGTCGGAGTGACTGGGGGTTGTCTGTCGGAGTGTCTGGGGGGGACTTTGTGTCGGAGTGACTGGGGAGTGTGCTTTTGTCGGAGTGACTGGTGGGGGTGTTTGTGTCGGAGTGACTGGGGGGGTGTCTGTCGGTGTGACCGGGGGGGGTGTTTATGTCGGAGTGACTGGGGGGGGTGTGTTTGTCGGAGTGACTAGGGGTGTTGTTTTTGTCGGATTGACTGGCGAGGGTGTTTTTGTCGGAGTGACTGGGGGTTGTCTGTCGGAGTGACTGGAGGGGGTGTTTGTGTCGGATTGACTGGGGTGGGTTTTTTTGTCGGAGTGACTGGGGGGGGTGTTTTTGTCGGTGTGACTGGGGTGGGGGGTGTTTTTGTTGTAGTGACTGGGTGTTGCCTGTCGGAGTGACAGGGGGTGGAGTTTGTGTCGGAGTGACTAGGGGGTGTTTGTGGGAGTGACTGGTGGGGATGTTTGTTTCGGAGTGACCGGGGGGTGTGTTTTTGTCGGAGTGACTGGGGGGGTGTGTTTGTGCGGAGTTACTGGGGTGTTGTTTTTGTCTGAGTGACTGGGGTGGGGTGTTTGTGTCGGAATTACTTGGGGGGTGTTTGTGTCAGAGTGACTGGGTGGGTGTTTTTGTCTGAATGACTGGGGGGGTGTTTGTGTCAGAGTGACTGAGGGGGGTGTTTTTGTCGGAGTGACTGGGGGGGCGTTGTTTATGTCGCAGTGACTGGGTGGGTGTTTTTGTCGGAGTGACTGGGGTGGGGGGTGTATTTGTCAGAGTGACTGGGGTGGGGGGTGTATTTGTCAGAGTGACTGGGGGTTGTCTGTCGGAGTGTCTGGGGGGGAGTTTGTGTCGGAGTGACTGGGGGGTGTATTTTTGTCGGAGTGACTGGTGGGGGTGTGTTTGTCGGAGTGACTAGGGGTGTTGTTTTTGTCGGATTGACTGGCGAGGGTGTTTTTGTCGGAGTGTCTGCGGGGGGGGATTGTGTCGGAGTGACGGGGGTGGTGTTTGTGTCGGAGTGACTCGGGGGGCTGCTTGAGTCGGAGTGACTGCGGGGGGTGTTTTTGTCGGAGTGACTGGGGGTTGTCTGTCGGAGTGACTGGGGGTGGTTTTGTCAGAGTGACTGGAGGGTGGGTTTCTGTTGGAGTGACTGCGGGGGGGTGTTTGTGTCGGAGTGACTGGGGGGGTTTGTGTCGGAGTGACTGGGGGGGGTGTTTGTGTCGGAGTGACTGGGGGGGTGTTTTTGTCGGAGTGACTGGGGGGGTGTGTGTCGGAGTGACTGGGGGGATGTTTGTCTCGGAGTGACTGGGGGGTGTGTGTCGGAGTGACGTGTGGGGTGGTTGTGTCGGAGTGAAAGGGGGGGTGTTTGTGTCGGAGTGACTGGGGGGGTTGTTTTTGTCGGTGTGATGCGAGGGTGTGATTTTGTCGGAGTGACTGGGGGAATGTTTATGTCGGAGTTACTGTGGGGGGTGTTTGTGTCGGTTTGACTGGGGGGGTGTTTGTGTCGGAGTGACGGGGGGGGGTGTTTTTGTCGGAGTGATGGGGGTGGGGGGTGATTTTGTCGTGTGACTGGGGGGATGTATTTGTCGGAGTTACTGTGGGGGGTGTTTTTGTCGGAGTGACTGTGGGGTGTGTTTTTGTCGGAGTGACTGGGGGGGGGTGTTTGTGTCGGAGTGACTGGGGGGGGTGTTTGTGTCGGAGTGCCTGGGGGGTGTGTTTATGTCGGAGTGACTGGGGAGGGTGTTTGTGTCGGAGTAACTGGAGGTGGGTGTGTCTGTCGGAGTGACTGGGGGGGGTGTTTTTGTCGGATTGACTGGGGGGGAGTTTTGTCGGAGTGACTGGGGGTTGTCTGTCGGAGTGACTGGGGCGGGTGTTTGTGTCGGAGTGACTGGGGGGGTGTTTTTTTGTCGTAGTGACTGTGGGGGGTGTTTTTGTTGAAGTGACTGTGGGGGTTGTTTTTGTCGGAGTGACTGGGGGGCTGTTTTTGTCAGAGTGACTGCGGGGGGGTGTTTTTGTCGGAGTAACGGGGAGGGGTCTTTTCTTCAGAGTGACTGGGTGTTGTCTGTCGCAGTGATGGGGGGAGTGTTTTTGTCGGAGTGACTGGGTGGGGGCAGTTTGTGTCGTATGAACTGGGGGGGTATTTGTCGAAGTGACTGGGGGCGGTGTTTATGTCGCAGTGACTGGGGGTGAGTTTTTGTCGGAGTGACTGGGGTGGGGGGTGTATTTGTCGGATTGAGTGGGGGTTGTCTGTCGGAGTGTCTGGGGGGGAGTTTGTGTCGGAGTGACTGGGGAGTGTGCTTTTGTCGGAGTGACTGGTGGGGGTGTTTGTGTCGGAGTGACTGGGGGGGTGTCTGTCGGTGTGACCGGGGGGGGTGTTTATGTCGGAGTGACTGGGGGGGGTGTGTTTGTCGGAGTGACTAGGGGTGTTGTTTTTGTCGGATTGACTGGCGAGGGTGTTTTTGTCGGAGTGACTGGGGGTTGTCTGTCGGAGTGACTGGAGGGGGTGTTTGTGTCGGATTGACTGGGGTGGGTTTTTTTGTCGGAGTGACTGGGGGGGGTGTTTTTGTCGGTGTGACTGGGGTGGGGGGTGTTTTTGTTGTAGTGACTGGGTGTTGCCTGTCGGAGTGACAGGGGGTGGAGTTTGTGTCGGAGTGACTAGGGGGTGTTTGTGGGAGTGACTGGTGGGGATGTTTGTTTCGGAGTGACCGGGGGGTGTGTTTTTGTCGGAGTGACTGGGGGGGTGTGTTTGTGCGGAGTTACTGGGGTGTTGTTTTTGTCTGAGTGACTGGGGTGGGGTGTTTGTGTCGGAATTACTTGGGGGGTGTTTGTGTCAGAGTGACTGGGTGGGTGTTTTTGTCTGAATGACTGGGGGGGTGTTTGTGTCAGAGTGACTGAGGGGGGTGTTTTTGTCGGAGTGACTGGGGGGGCGTTGTTTATGTCGCAGTGACTGGGTGGGTGTTTTTGTCGGAGTGACTGGGGTGGGGGGTGTATTTGTCAGAGTGACTGGGGTGGGGGGTGTATTTGTCAGAGTGACTGGGGGTTGTCTGTCGGAGTGTCTGGGGGGGAGTTTGTGTCGGAGTGACTGGGGGGTGTATTTTTGTCGGAGTGACTGGTGGGGGTGTGTTTGTCGGAGTGACTAGGGGTGTTGTTTTTGTCGGATTGACTGGCGAGGGTGTTTTTGTCGGAGTGTCTGCGGGGGGGGATTGTGTCGGAGTGACGGGGGTGGTGTTTGTGTCGGAGTGACTCGGGGGGCTGCTTGAGTCGGAGTGACTGCGGGGGGTGTTTTTGTCGGAGTGACTGGGGGTTGTCTGTCGGAGTGACTGGGGGTGGTTTTGTCAGAGTGACTGGAGGGTGGGTTTCTGTTGGAGTGACTGCGGGGGGGTGTTTGTGTCGGAGTGACTGGGGGGGTTTGTGTCGGAGTGACTGGGGGGGGTGTTTGTGTCGGAGTGACTGGGGGGGTGTTTTTGTCGGAGTGACTGGGGGGGTGTGTGTCGGAGTGACTGGGGGGATGTTTGTCTCGGAGTGACTGGGGGGTGTGTGTCGGAGTGACGTGTGGGGTGGTTGTGTCGGAGTGAAAGGGGGGGTGTTTGTGTCGGAGTGACTGGGGGGGTTGTTTTTGTCGGTGTGATGCGAGGGTGTGATTTTGTCGGAGTGACTGGGGGAATGTTTATGTCGGAGTTACTGTGGGGGGTGTTTGTGTCGGTTTGACTGGGGGGGTGTTTGTGTCGGAGTGACGGGGGGGGGTGTTTTTGTCGGAGTGATGGGGGTGGGGGGTGATTTTGTCGTGTGACTGGGGGGATGTATTTGTCGGAGTTACTGTGGGGGGTGTTTTTGTCGGAGTGACTGTGGGGTGTGTTTTTGTCGGAGTGACTGGGGGGGGGTGTTTGTGTCGGAGTGACTGGGGGGGGTGTTTGTGTCGGAGTGCCTGGGGGGTGTGTTTATGTCGGAGTGACTGGGGAGGGTGTTTGTGTCGGAGTAACTGGAGGTGGGTGTGTCTGTCGGAGTGACTGGGGGGGGTGTTTTTGTCGGATTGACTGGGGGGGAGTTTTGTCGGAGTGACTGGGGGTTGTCTGTCGGAGTGACTGGGGCGGGTGTTTGTGTCGGAGTGACTGGGGGGGTGTTTTTTTGTCGTAGTGACTGTGGGGGGTGTTTTTGTTGAAGTGACTGTGGGGGTTGTTTTTGTCGGAGTGACTGGGGGGCTGTTTTTGTCAGAGTGACTGCGGGGGGGTGTTTTTGTCGGAGTAACGGGGAGGGGTCTTTTCTTCAGAGTGACTGGGTGTTGTCTGTCGCAGTGATGGGGGGAGTGTTTTTGTCGGAGTGACTGGGTGGGGGCAGTTTGTGTCGTATGAACTGGGGGGGTATTTGTCGAAGTGACTGGGGGCGGTGTTTATGTCGCAGTGACTGGGGGTGAGTTTTTGTCGGAGTGACTGGGGTGGGGGGTGTATTTGTCGGATTGAGTGGGGGTTGTCTGTCGGAGTGTCTGGGGGGGAGTTTGTGTCGGAGTGACTGGGGGGTGTATTTTTGTCGGAGTGACTGGTGGGGGTGTTTGTGTCGGAGTGACTGGGGGGGTGTCTGTCGGTGTGACCGGGGGGTGGGTTTATGTTGGAGTGACTGGGGGGGGTGTGTTTTTCGGAGTGACTGGGGGGGGTGTGTTTGTCGGAGTGACTAGGGGTGTTGTTTTTGTCGGATTGACTGGCGAGGGTGTTTTTGTCGGAGTGACTTGGGGGGGTGTTTGCGTCGGAGTGACTGGGGGGCGTGTTTGTGTCGGTGTGACTGGGGGGGTTGTTTATGTCAGAGTGACTGGGGGGGGGTGTTTTACTCGGACTGACTGGGTGTGATGTTTATGTCGGAGTGACTGGGGTGTGTGTTTTTATCAGAGTGACTGGGGGTGAGTGTTTATGTCGGAGTTAATTGGGGGGGTGTTTTTGTCGGAGTGACTGGGGGTGCGTTGTTTATGTCGCAGTGACTGGGGGGGTGTTTTTGTCGGAGTGACTGGGGTGGGGGGTGTTTTTGTTGTAGTGACTGGGTGTTGTCTGTCGGAGTGACAGGGGGTGGAGTTTGTGTCGGAGTGACTGGGGGGTGTGTTTTTGTCGGAGTGACTGGTGGGGGTATTTGTTTCGGAGTGACTGGGGGGTGTGTTTTTGTCGGAGTGACTGGGGGGGGTGTTTGTGCGGAGTAATGGGGGGTTGTTTTTGTCTGAGTGACTGGGTGGAGTTGTTTGTGTCGGAGTGACTGGGGGAGTGTTTGTCGGCGTGACTGGGTGCGGTGTTTGTGTCGGAGTGACTGGGGGGGTGTGTGTGTCAGAGTGACTGAGGGGGGTGATTTTGTCGGAGTGACTAGGGGGGTGTTTTTGTCGAAGTGACTGGCGGGTGTGTGTCGGACTGACTAGGGAGGGTGTCTGTGTCGGAGTGACTGGGGGGGGTTTTTGAGTCGGTGTGACTGGGGGGGTGTGTTTATGTCGGAGTGACTGTGGGGTGTGTTTTTGTCGGAGTGACTGGGGGTGGGTGTTTATGTCGGAGTTAATTGGGGGGGTGTTTTAGTCGGAGTGACTGGGGGGACATTGTTTATGTCGCAGTAACTGGGGGGGTGTTTTTGTCGGAGTGACTGGGGTGGGGGGTGTATTTGTCGGAGTCACTGAGGGTTGTCTGTCGGAGTGTCTGGGGGGGAGTTTGTGTCGGAGTGATTGGGGGGTGTGTTTTTGTCGGAGTGACTGGCAGGGGTGTTTGTGTCGGAGTGACTGGGGGGGTGTCTGTCGGTGTGACGGGGGTGTGTTTACGTCGGAGTGACTGGGGGGGTGTGAGTGTCGGAGTGACTGGGGAGGTTGTTTTTGTCGGAGTGACTGGGGGTTGTCTGTCGGAGTGACTGGGGGGTGGTGTTTGTGTCGGATTGAGTGGGGGGGGTTTTTTTGTCGGAGTGACTGGGGGTGCGTTGGTAATGTCACAGTGACTGGGGGCGTGTTTTTGTCGGAGTGACTGGGGTGGGGGGTGTTTTTGTTGTAGTGACTGGGTGTTGTCTGTCGGAGTGACAGGGGGTGGAGTTTGTATCGGAGTGACTGGGGGTTGTGTTTTTGTCGGAGTGACTGGTGGAGGTGTTTGTTTCGGAGTGACTGGGGGGGGTGTTTTTGTCGGAGTGACTGGGGGGGGTGTTTGTGCGGAGTAACTGGGGGGTTGTTTTTGTCTGAGTGACTGGTGGAGTTGTTTGTGTCGGAGTGACTGGGGGGGTGTTTGTGTCAGAGTGACTGAGGGGGGTGATTTTGTCGGAGTGACTAGGGGGGTGTTTTTGTCGAAGTGACTGGCGGGTGTGTGTCGGACTGACTAGGGGGGGTGTCTGTGTCGGAGTGACTGGGGGGGGTTTTTGAGTCGGTGTGAATGTGGGAGGGTGTTTATGTCGGAGTGACTGTGGGGTGTGTTTTTGTCGGAGTGACTGGGGGTGGGTGGTTATGTCGGAGTTAATTGGGGGGGTGTTTTTGTCGGAGTGACTGGGGGGACATTGTTTATGTCGCAGTGACTGGGGGGTTGTTTTTGTCGGAGTGACTGGGGTGTGGTGTTTGTGTCGGAGTGACTGGGGGGTGTGTTTTTGTCGGAGTGACTGGTGGGGGTGTTTGTGTCGGAGTGACTGGGGGGGTGTCTGTCGGTGTGACGGGGGGGTGTTTATGTCGGAGTGACTGGGGGGGGTGTGAGGGTCGGAGTGACTGGGGAGGTTGTTTTTGTCGGAGTGACTGGGGGTTGTCTGTCAGAGTGACTGGGGGGGATGTTTGTGTCGGAGTGACTGGAGGGGTGTCTGTCGGCGGGACTCGAGGGGGGTGCTTATGTCAGAGTGACTGGGGGGATGTTTTTCTCGGAGTGACTGGGGGGGTGTTTTTGTCGGTGTGACTGGGGAGGTGTTTTTGTCGAAGTGACTGGCGGGTGTGTGTCTGAGTGACTGGGGGTGGTGTTTGTGTCGGTGTGACTGGGGGGGCAGTGTTTATGTCAGAGTGACTGTGGGGTGTGTTTTTGTCGGAGTGACTGGGGGTGGGTGTTTATTTCGGAGTTAATTGGGGGGGTGTTTTTGTCGGAGTAACTGGGGGAACGTTGTTTATGTCGTAGTGACTGGGGGGGTGTTTTTGTCGGAGTGACTGGGGTTGGGGGGTGTATTTGTCGGAGTGACTGGGAGTTGTCTGTCGGAGTGTCTGGGGGGGAGTTTGTGTCGGAGTGACTGGGGAGTGTGCTTTTGTCGGAGTGACTGGTGGGGGTGTTTGTGTCGGAGTGACTGGGGGTGTGTCTGTCGGTGTGACCGGGGGGGGTGTTTATGTCGGAGTGACTGGTGGGAGTGTGTTTGTCGGAGTGACTAGGGGTGTTGTTTTTGTCGGATTGACTGGCGAGGGTGTCTTTGTCGGAGTGACTGGGGGTTGTCTGTCGGAGTGATTGGAGGGGGTGTTTGTGTCGGATTGATTGGGGTGGGTTTTTTTGTCGGAGTGACTGGGGGGGTGTTTTTGTCGGAGTGACTGGGGGTTGTCTGTCAGAGTGACTGGGGGGTGGTGTTTGTGTCGGATTGACTGGGGGGGTTTTTTTTGTCGGAGTGACTAGGGGGGGTGTTTTTGTCGGAGTGACTGGGGAGGTGGTTTTGTCGGAGTTACTGAGGGGGTGTTTTTGTGGGAGTGACTGTGGGTTGTCTGTCGGAGTGACTGGGGGGGATGTTTGTGTCGGAGTGACTGGGGGGTCTTTTTATCGGAGTGACTGGGTGGGGGGTGTTTGTGTCGGAGTGACTGGGGGAGTGTTTGTCGGAGTGACTGGTGGCGGTGTTTGTTTCAGAGTGACTGGGGGGGATGTTTGTGTCGGAGTGACTGGAGGGGTGTCTGTCGGCGGGACTCGAGGGGGGTGCTTATGTCGGAGTGACTGGGTGGATGTTTTTCTCGGAGTGACTGGGGGGGTGTTTTTGTCGGTGTGACTGGGGAGGTGTTTTTGTCGAAGTGACTGGCGGGTGTGTGTCGGAGTGACTGGGGGTGGTGTTTGTGTCGGTGTGACTGGGGGGGGAGTGTTTATGTCGGAGTGACTGTGGGGTGTGTTTTTGTCGGAGTGACTGGGGGTGGGTGTTTATTTCGGAGTTAATTAGGGGGGTGTTTTTGTCGGAGTAACTGGGGGGACGTTGTTTATGTCGCAGTGACTAGGGGGGTGTTTTTGTCGGAGTGACTGGGGTTGGGGGGTGTATTTGTCGGAGTGACTGGGGGTTGTCTGTCGGAGTGTCTGGGGGGGAGTTTGTGTCGGAGTGACTGGGGAGTGTGCTTTTGTCAGAGTGACTGGTGGGGGTGTTTGTGTCGGAGTGACTGGGGGGTGTGTGTCGGAGTGACGTGTGGGGTGTTTGTGTCGGAGTGAAAGGGGGGGTGTTTGTGTCGGAGTGACTGGGGGGGTTGTTTTTGTCGGTGTGATGGGAGGGTGTGATTTTGTCGGAGTGACTGGGGGAATGTTTATGTCGGAGTTACTGTGGGGGGTGTTTGTGTCGGTTTGACTGGGGGGGTGTTTGTGTCGGAGTGACAGGGGGGGGTGTTTTTGTCGGAGTGATGGGGGTGGGGGGTGATTTTGTCGTGTGACTGGGGGGATGTATTTGTCGGAGTTACTGTGGGGGGTGTTTTTGTCGGAGTGACTGTGGGGTGTGTTTTTGTCGGAGTGACTGGGGGGGGTGTTTGTGTCGGAGTGACGTGTGGGGTGTTTGTGTCGGAGTGAAAGGGGGGGTGTTTGTGTCGGAGTGACTGGGGGGGTTGTTTTTGTTGGTGTGATGGGAGGGTGTGATTTTGTCGGAGTGACTGGGGGAATGTTTATGTCGGAGTTACTGTGGGGGGTGTTTGTGTCGGTTTGACTGGGGGGGTGTTTGTGTCGGAGTGACGGGGGGGGGTGTTTTTGTCGGAGTGATGGGGGTGGGGGGTGATTTTGTCGTGTGACTGGGGGGATGTATTTGTCGGAGTTACTGTGGGGGGTGTTTTTGTCGGAGTGACTGTGGGGTGTGTTTTTGTCGGAGTGACTGGGGGGGGTGTTTGTGTCGGAGTGACTGGGGGGGGTGTTTGTGTCGGAGTGCCTGGGGGGTGTGTTTATGTCGGAGTGACTGGGGAGGGTGTTTGTGTCGGAGTAACTGGAGGTGGGTGTGTCTGTCGGAGTGACTGGGGGGGGTGTTTTTGTCGGATTGACTGGGGGGGAGTTTTGTCGGAGTGACTGGGGGTTGTCTGTCGGAGTGACTGGGGCGGGTGTTTGTGTCGGAGTGACTGGGGGGGTGTTTTTTTGTCGTAGTGACTGTGGGGGGTGTTTTTGTTGAAGTGACTGTGGGGGTTGTTTTTGTCGGAGTGACTGGGGGGCTGTTTTTGTCAGAGTGACTGCGGGGGGGTGTTTTTGTCGGAGTAACGGGGAGGGGTCTTTTCTTCAGAGTGACTGGGTGTTGTCTGTCGCAGTGATGGGGGGAGTGTTTTTGTCGGAGTGACTGGGTGGGGGCAGTTTGTGTCGTATGAACTGGGGGGGTATTTGTCGAAGTGACTGGGGGCGGTGTTTATGTCGCAGTGACTGGGGGTGAGTTTTTGTCGGAGTGACTGGGGTGGGGGGTGTATTTGTCGGATTGAGTGGGGGTTGTCTGTCGGAGTGTCTGGGGGGGAGTTTGTGTCGGAGTGACTGGGGGGTGTATTTTTGTCGGAGTGACTGGTGGGGGTGTTTGTGTCGGAGTGACTGGGGGGGTGTCTGTCGGTGTGACCGGGGGGTGGGTTTATGTTGGAGTGACTGGGGGGGGTGTGTTTTTCGGAGTGACTGGGGGGGGTGTGTTTGTCGGAGTGACTAGGGGTGTTGTTTTTGTCGGATTGACTGGCGAGGGTGTTTTTGTCGGAGTGACTTGGGGGGGTGTTTGCGTCGGAGTGACTGGGGGGCGTGTTTGTGTCGGTGTGACTGGGGGGGTTGTTTATGTCAGAGTGACTGGGGGGGGGTGTTTTACTCGGACTGACTGGGTGTGATGTTTATGTCGGAGTGACTGGGGTGTGTGTTTTTATCAGAGTGACTGGGGGTGAGTGTTTATGTCGGAGTTAATTGGGGGGGTGTTTTTGTCGGAGTGACTGGGGGTGCGTTGTTTATGTCGCAGTGACTGGGGGGGTGTTTTTGTCGGAGTGACTGGGGTGGGGGGTGTTTTTGTTGTAGTGACTGGGTGTTGTCTGTCGGAGTGACAGGGGGTGGAGTTTGTGTCGGAGTGACTGGGGGGTGTGTTTTTGTCGGAGTGACTGGTGGGGGTATTTGTTTCGGAGTGACTGGGGGGTGTGTTTTTGTCGGAGTGACTGGGGGGGGTGTTTGTGCGGAGTAATGGGGGGTTGTTTTTGTCTGAGTGACTGGGTGGAGTTGTTTGTGTCGGAGTGACTGGGGGAGTGTTTGTCGGCGTGACTGGGGGCGGTGTTTGTGTCGGAGTGACTGGGGGGGTGTGTGTGTCAGAGTGACTGAGGGGGGTGATTTTGTCGGAGTGACTAGGGGGGTGTTTTTGTCGAAGTGACTGGCGGGTGTGTGTCGGACTGACTAGGGAGGGTGTCTGTGTCGGAGTGACTGGGGGGGGTTTTTGAGTCGGTGTGACTGGGGGGGTGTGTTTATGTCGGAGTGACTGTGGGGTGTGTTTTTGTCGGAGTGACTGGGGGTGGGTGTTTATGTCGGAGTTAATTGGGGGGGTGTTTTAGTCGGAGTGACTGGGGGGACATTGTTTATGTCGCAGTAACTGGGGGGGTGTTTTTGTCGGAGTGACTGGGGTGGGGGGTGTATTTGTCGGAGTCACTGAGGGTTGTCTGTCGGAGTGTCTGGGGGGGAGTTTGTGTCGGAGTGATTGGGGGGTGTGTTTTTGTCGGAGTGACTGGCAGGGGTGTTTTTGTCGGAGTGACTGGGGAGGTGGTTTTGTCGGAGTTACTGAGGGGGTGTTTTTGTGGGAGTGACTGTGGGTTGTCTGTCGGAGTGACTGGGGGGGATGTTTGTGTCGGAGTGACTGGGGGGTCTTTTTATCGGAGTGACTGGGTGGGGGGTGTTTGTGTCGGAGTGACTGGGGGAGTGTTTGTCGGAGTGACTGGTGGCGGTGTTTGTTTCAGAGTGACTGGGGGGGATGTTTGTGTCGGAGTGACTGGAGGGGTGTCTGTCGGCGGGACTCGAGGGGGGTGCTTATGTCGGAGTGACTGGGTGGATGTTTTTCTCGGAGTGACTGGGGGGGTGTTTTTGTCGGTGTGACTGGGGAGGTGTTTTTGTCGAAGTGACTGGCGGGTGTGTGTCGGAGTGACTGGGGGTGGTGTTTGTGTCGGTGTGACTGGGGGGGGAGTGTTTATGTCGGAGTGACTGTGGGGTGTGTTTTTGTCGGAGTGACTGGGGGTGGGTGTTTATTTCGGAGTTAATTAGGGGGGTGTTTTTGTCGGAGTAACTGGGGGGACGTTGTTTATGTCGCAGTGACTAGGGGGGTGTTTTTGTCGGAGTGACTGGGGTTGGGGGGTGTATTTGTCGGAGTGACTGGGGGTTGTCTGTCGGAGTGTCTGGGGGGGAGTTTGTGTCGGAGTGACTGGGGAGTGTGCTTTTGTCAGAGTGACTGGTGGGGGTGTTTGTGTCGGAGTGACTGGGGGGTGTGTGTCGGAGTGACGTGTGGGGTGTTTGTGTCGGAGTGAAAGGGGGGGTGTTTGTGTCGGAGTGACTGGGGGGGTTGTTTTTGTCGGTGTGATGGGAGGGTGTGATTTTGTCGGAGTGACTGGGGGAATGTTTATGTCGGAGTTACTGTGGGGGGTGTTTGTGTCGGTTTGACTGGGGGGGTGTTTGTGTCGGAGTGACGGGGGGGGTGTTTTTGTCGGAGTGATGGGGGTGGGGGGTGATTTTGTCGTGTGACTGGGGGGATGTATTTGTCGGAGTTACTGTGGGGGGTGTTTTTGTCGGAGTGACTGTGGGGTGTGTTTTTGTCGGAGTGACTGGGGGGGGTGTTTGTGTCGGAGTGACGTGTGGGGTGTTTGTGTCGGAGTGAAAGGGGGGGTGTTTGTGTCGGAGTGACTGGGGGGGTTGTTTTTGTTGGTGTGATGGGAGGGTGTGATTTTGTCGGAGTGACTGGGGGAATGTTTATGTCGGAGTTACTGTGGGGGGTGTTTGTGTCGGTTTGACTGGGGGGGTGTTTGTGTCGGAGTGACGGGGGGGGTGTTTTTGTCGGAGTGATGGGGGTGGGGGGTGATTTTGTCGTGTGACTGGGGGGATGTATTTGTCGGAGTTACTGTGGGGGGTGTTTTTGTCGGAGTGACTGTGGGGTGTGTTTTTGTCGGAGTGACTGGGGGGGGTGTTTGTGTCGGAGTGACTGGGGGGGGTGTTTGTGTCGGAGTGCCTGGGGGGTGTGTTTATGTCGGAGTGACTGGGGAGGGTGTTTGTGTCGGAGTAACTGGAGGTGGGTGTGTCTGTCGGAGTGACTGGGGGGGGTGTTTTTGTCGGATTGACTGGGGGGGAGTTTTGTCGGAGTGACTGGGGGTTGTCTGTCGGAGTGACTGGGGCGGGTGTTTGTGTCGGAGTGACTGGGGGGGTGTTTTTTTGTCGTAGTGACTGTGGGGGGTGTTTTTGTTGAAGTGACTGTGGGGGTTGTTTTTGTCGGAGTGACTGGGGGGCTGTTTTTGTCAGAGTGACTGCGGGGGGGTGTTTTTGTCGGAGTAACGGGGAGGGGTCTTTTCTTCAGAGTGACTGGGTGTTGTCTGTCGCAGTGATGGGGGGAGTGTTTTTGTCGGAGTGACTGGGTGGGGGCAGTTTGTGTCGTATGAACTGGGGGGGTATTTGTCGAAGTGACTGGGGGCGGTGTTTATGTCGCAGTGACTGGGGGTGAGTTTTTGTCGGAGTGACTGGGGTGGGGGGTGTATTTGTCGGATTGAGTGGGGGTTGTCTGTCGGAGTGTCTGGGGGGGAGTTTGTGTCGGAGTGACTGGGGGGTGTATTTTTGTCGGAGTGACTGGTGGGGGTGTTTGTGTCGGAGTGACTGGGGGGGTGTCTGTCGGTGTGACCGGGGGGTGGGTTTATGTTGGAGTGACTGGGGGGGGTGTGTTTTTCGGAGTGACTGGGGGGGGGTGTGTTTGTCGGAGTGACTAGGGGTGTTGTTTTTGTCGGATTGACTGGCGAGGGTGTTTTTGTCGGAGTGACTTGGGGGGGTGTTTGCGTCGGAGTGACTGGGGGGCGTGTTTGTGTCGGTGTGACTGGGGGGGTTGTTTATGTCAGAGTGACTGGGGGGGGGTGTTTTACTCGGACTGACTGGGTGTGATGTTTATGTCGGAGTGACTGGGGTGTGTGTTTTTATCAGAGTGACTGGGGGTGAGTGTTTATGTCGGAGTTAATTGGGGGGGTGTTTTTGTCGGAGTGACTGGGGGTGCGTTGTTTATGTCGCAGTGACTGGAGGGGTGTTTTTGTCGGAGTGACTGGGGTGGGGGGTGTTTTTGTTGTAGTGACTGGGTGTTGTCTGTCGGAGTGACAGGGGGTGGAGTTTGTGTCGGAGTGACTGGGGGGTGTGTTTTTGTCGGAGTGACTGGTGGGGGTATTTGTTTCGGAGTGACTGGGGGGTGTGTTTTTGTCGGAGTGACTGGGGGGGGTGTTTGTGCGGAGTAATGGGGGGTTGTTTTTTTCTGAGTGACTGGGTGGAGTTGTTTGTGTCGGAGTGACTGGGGGAGTGTTTGTCGGCGTGACTGGGTGCGGTGTTTGTGTCGGAGTGACTGGGGGGGTGTGTGTGTCAGAGTGACTGAGGGGGGTGATTTTGTCGGAGTGACTAGGGGGGTGTTTTTGTCGAAGTGACTGGCGGGTGTGTGTCGGACTGACTAGGGAGGGTGTCTGTGTCGGAGTGACTGGGGGGGGTTTTTGAGTCGGTGTGACTGGGGGGGTGTGTTTATGTCGGAGTGACTGTGGGGTGTGTTTTTGTCGGAGTGACTGGGGGTGGGTGTTTATGTCGGAGTTAATTGGGGGGGTGTTTTAGTCGGAGTGACTGGGGGGACATTGTTTATGTCGCAGTAACTGGGGGGGTGTTTTTGTCGGAGTGACTGGGGTGGGGGGTGTATTTGTCGGAGTCACTGAGGGTTGTCTGTCGGAGTGACTGGCGGGGGTGTTTGTGTCGGAGTGACTGGGGGGGTGTCTGTCGGTGTGACGGGGGTGTGTTTATGTCGGAGTGACTGGGGGGGTGTGAGTGTCGGAGTGACTGGGGAGGTTGTTTTTGTCGGAGTGACTGGGGGTTGTCTGTCGGAGTGACTGGGGGGTGGTGTTTGTGTCGGATTGACTGGGGGGGGTTTTTTTGTCGGAGTGACTGGGGGTGCGTTGGTAATGTCACAGTGACTGGGGGCGTGTTTTTGTCGGAGTGACTGGGGTGGGGGGTGTTTTTGTTGTAGTGACTGGGTGTTGTCTGTCGGAGTGACAGGGGGTGGAGTTTGTATCGGAGTGACTGGGGGGTGTGTTTTTGTCGGAGTGACTGGTGGAGGTGTTTGTTTCGGAGTGACTGGGGGGTGTGTTTTTGTCGGAGTGACTGGGGGGTGTGTTTGTGCTGAGTAACTGGGGGGTTGTTTTTGTCTGAGTGACTGGTGGAGTTGTTTGTGTCGGAGTGACTGGGGGGGTGTTTGTGTCAGAGTGACTGAGGGGGGTGATTTTGTCGGAGTGACTAGGGGGGTGTTTTTGTCGAAGTGACTGGCGGGTGTGTGTCGGACTGACTAGGGGGGGTGTCTGTGTCGGAGTGACTGGGGGGGGTTTTTGAGTCGGTGTGAATGTGGGAGGGTGTTTATGTCGGAGTGACTGTGGGGTGTGTTTTTGTCGGAGTGACTGGGGGTGGGTGGTTATGTCGGAGTTAATTGGGGGGGTGTTTTTGTCGGAGTGACTGGGGGGACATTGTTTATGTCGCAGTGACTGGGGGGTTGTTTTTGTCGGAGTGACTGGGGTGTGGTGTTTGTGTCGGAGTGACTGGGGGGTGTGTTTTTGTCGGAGTGACTGGTGGGGGTGTTTGTGTCGGAGTGACTGGGGGGGTGTCTGTCGGTGTGACGGGGGTGTGTTTATGTCGGAGTGACTGGGGGGGTGTGAGTGTCGGAGTGACTGGGGAGGTTGTTTTTGTCGGAGTGACTAGGGGTTGTCTGTCGGAGTGACTGGGGGGTGGTGTTTGTGTCGGATTGAGTGGGGGGGGTTTTTTTGTCGGAGTGACTGGGGGTGCGTTGGTAATGTCACAGTGACTGGGGGCGTGTTTTTGTCGGAGTGACTGGGGTGGGGGGTGTTTTTGTTGTAGTGACTGGGTGTTGTCTGTCGGAGTGACAGGGGGTGGAGTTTGTATCGGAGTGACTGGGGGTTGTGTTTTTGTCGGAGTGACTGGTGGAGGTGTTTGTTTCGGAGTGACTGGGGGGGGTGTTTTTGTCGGAGTGACTGGGGGGTGTGTTTGTGCGGAGTAACTGGGGGGTTGTTTTTGTCTGAGTGACTGGTGGAGTTGTTTGTGTCGGAGTGACTGGGGGGGTGTTTGTGTCAGAGTGACTGAGGGGGGTGATTTTGTCGGAGTGACTAGGGGGGTGTTTTTGTCGAAGTGACTGGCGGGTGTGTGTCGGACTGACTAGGGGGGGTGTCTGTGTCGGAGTGACTGGGGGGGGTTTTTGAGTCGGTGTGAATGTGGGAGGGTGTTTATGTCGGAGTGACTGGGGGGGGTGTGAGGGTCGGAGTGACTGGGGAGGTTGTTTTTGTCGGAGTGACTGGGGGTTGCCTGTCAGAGTGACTGGGGGGGATGTTTGTGTCGGAGTGACTGGAGGGGTGTCTGTCGGCGGGACTCGAGGGGGGTGCTTATGTCGGAGTGACTGGGGGGATGTTTTTCTCGGAGTGACTGGGGGGGTGTTTTTGTCGGTGTGACTGGGGAGGTGTTTTTGTCGAAGTGACTGGCGGGTGTGTGTCTGAGTGACTGGGGGTGGTGTTTGTGTCGGTGTGACTGGGGGGGCAGTGTTTATGTCGGAGTGACTGTGGGGTGTGTTTTTGTCGGAGTGACTGGGGGTGGGTGTTTATTTCGGAGTTAATTGGGGGGGTGTTTTTGTCGGAGTAACTGGGGGAACGTTGTTTATGTCGCAGTGACTGGGGGGGTGTTTTTGTCGGAGTGACTGGGGTTGGGGGGTGTATTTGTCGGAGTGACTGGGAGTTGTCTGTCGGAGTGTCTGGGGGGGAGTTTGTGTCGGAGTGACTGGGGAGTGTGCTTTTGTCGGAGTGACTGGTGGGGGTGTTTGTGTCGGAGTGACTGGGGGGGTGTCTGTCGGTGTGACCGGGGGGGGTGTTTATGTCGGAGTGACTGGTGGGAGTGTGTTTGTCGGAGTGACTAGGGGTGTTGTTTTTGTCGGATTGACTGGCGAGGGTGTTTTTGTCGGAGTGACTGGGGGTTGTCTGTCGGAGTGATTGGAGGGGGTGTTTGTGTCGGATTGATTGGGGTGGGTTTTTTTGTCGGAGTGACTGGGGGGGTGTTTTTGTCGGAGTGACTGGGGGTTGTCTGTCAGAGTGACTGGGGGGTGGTGTTTGTGTCGGATTGACTGGGGGGGTTTTTTTTGTCGGAGTGACTAGGGGGGGTGTTTTTGTCGGAGTGACTGGGGAGGTGGTTTTGTCGGAGTTACTGAGGGGGTGTTTTTGTGGGAGTGACTGTGGGTTGTCTGTCGGAGTGACTGGGGGGGATGTTTGTGTCGGAGTGACTGGGGGGTCTTTTTATCGGAGTGACTGGGTGGGGGGTGTTTGTGTCGGAGTGACTGGGGGAGTGTTTGTCGGAGTGACTGGTGGCGGTGTTTGTTTCAGAGTGACTGGGGGTGATGTTTGTGTCGGAGTGACTGGAGGGGTGTCTGTCGGCGGGACTCGAGGGGGGTGCTTATGTCGGAGTGACTGGGTGGATGTTTTTCTCGGAGTGACTTGGGGTGGTGTTTTTGTCGGTGTGACTGGGGAGGTGTTTTTGTCGAAGTGACTGGCGGGTGTGTGTCGGAGTGACTGGGGGTGGTGTTTGTGTCGGTGTGACTGGGGGGTGAGTGTTTATGTCGGAGTGACTGTGGGGTGTGTTTTTGTCGGAGTGACTGGGGGTGGGTGTTTATTTCGGAGTTAATTAGGGGGGTGTTTTTGTCGGAGTAACTGGGGGGACGTTGTTTATGTCGCAGTGACTAGGGGGGTGTTTTTGTCGGAGTGACTGGGGTTGGGGGGTGTATTTGTCGGAGTGACTGGGGGTTGTCTGTCGGAGTGTCTGGGGGGGAGTTTGTGTCGGAGTGACTGGGGAGTGTGCTTTTGTCAGAGTGACTGGTGGGGGTGTTTGTGTCGGAGTGACTGGGGGGATGTCTGTCGGTGTGACCGGGGGGGGTGTTTATGTCGGAGTGACTGGTGGGAGTGTGTTTGTCGGAGTGACTAGGGGTGTTGTTTTTGTCTGATTGACTGGCGAGGGTGTTTTTGTCGGAGTGACTGGGGGTTGTCTGTCGGAGTGACTGGAGGGGGTGTTTGTGTCGGATTGATTGGAGTGGGTTTTTTTGTCGGAGTGATTGGGGGTGTGTTTTTGTCGGTGTGACTGGGATGGGGGGTGTTTTTGTTGTAGTGACTGGGTGTTGTCTGTCGGACTGACAGGGGGTGGAGTTTGTGTCGGAGTGACTGGGGGGTGTATTTTTGTCGGAGTGACTGGTGGGGGTGTGTTTTTCGGAGTGACTAGGGGTGTTGTTTTTGTCGGATTGACTGGCGAGGGTGTTTTTGTCGGAGTGACTGCGGGGGGAGATTGTGTCGGAGTGACTGGGGGGGGTTGTGTCGGAGTGACTGGAGGGGGGGTTTCTGTTGGAGTGACTGCGGGGGGGTGTTTGTGTCGGAGTGACTGGGGGGGTTTGTGTCGGAGTGACTGGGGTGGGTGTTTGTGTCGGAGTGACTGGGGTGGATGTGTCGGAGTGACTGGGGTGGTCTGTGTCGGAGTGACTGGGGGGGATGTTTGTGTCGGAGTGACTGGGGGAGTGTTTTTGTCGGAGTGACTGGGGGGGGGTTTGTGTCAGAGTGACTGAGGGTGGTGTTTTTGTCGGAGTGACTAGGGGGGTGTTTTTGTCGAAGTGACTGGCGGGTGTGTTTCGGACTGACTAGGGGGGGTGTCTGTGTCGGAGTGACTGGGGGGGGTTTTTGTGTCAGTGTGACTGGGGGGCGGGTGTTTATGTCGGAGTGACTGGGGGGTGTG
The DNA here is from genome assembly GCF_964194155.1 of Cetorhinus maximus. Taxonomy (NCBI): domain Eukaryota; kingdom Metazoa; phylum Chordata; class Chondrichthyes; order Lamniformes; family Cetorhinidae; genus Cetorhinus; species Cetorhinus maximus. The sequence goes on from NW_027599469.1 coordinate 19,491, forward strand.
TTTTTGTCGGAGTGACTGGGGGTGGGTGTTTATGTCGGAGTTAATTGGGGGGGTGTTTTTGTCGGAGTGACTGGGGGTACGTTGTTTATGTCGCAGTGACTGGGGTGGTGTTTTTGTCGGAGTGACTGGGGTGGGGTGTGTATTTGTCGGAGTGACTGAGGGTTGTCTGTCGTACTGTCTGGGGGGAGTTTGTGTCGGAGTGACTGGGGGGTGTGTTTTTGTCGGAGTGACTGGTGGGGGTGTTTGTGTCGGAGTGACTGGGGGGGTGTCTGTCGGTGTGACGGGGGGGTGTTTATGTCGGAGTGACTGGGGGGGGTGTGAGTGTCGGAGTGACTGGGGAGGTTGTTTTTGTCGGAGTGACTGGGGGTTGACTGTCGGAGTGACTGGGGGGTGGTGTTTGTGTCGGATTGACTGGGGGGGGTTTTCTTGTCGGAGTGACTGGGGGGGGTGTTTTTGTCGGAGTGACTGGGGAGGTGGTTTTGTCGGAGTGACTGAGGGGGTGTTTTTGTGGGAGTGACTGTGGGTTGTCTGTCGGAGTGACTGGGGGGGGTGTTTGTGTCGGAGTGACTGGGTGGGGGCTGTTTGTGTCGGAGTGACTGGGGGAGTGTTTGTCGGAGTGACTGGTGGCGGTGTTTGTTTCAGAGTGACTGGGGGGGATGTTTGTGTCGGAGTGACTGGAGGGGTGTCTGTCGGCGGGACTCGAGGGGGGTGCTTATGTCGGAGTGACTGGGTGGATGTTTTTCTCGGAGTGACTGGGGGGCTGTTTTTGTCGGTGTGACTGGGTGGGGTGTTTGTGTTGGAGTGACTGGGGAGCTGTTTTTGTCGGTGTGACTGGGGAGGTGTTTTTGTCGAAGTGAGTGGCGGGTGTGTGTCGGAGTGACTGGGGGTGGTGTTTGTGTCGGTGTGACCAGCGGGGGGGGCGGTGTTTATGTCGGAGTGACTGGGGGGGCTGTTTTTGTCGGAGTGACGGAGGTGTGTGTTTATGTCGGACTGACTGGGGGGGATGTTTTTGTCGGTGTGACTGGTTGGGGTGTTTATGTCGGAGGGACTGGGGGGTTGTTTTTGTCGGAGTGATTGGGTGAGGGTGTTATTGTCAGAGTGACTGGGGGAGGGTGTTTGTGTCGGGGGGACAGGGGTGGGGTGTGTGTCAGATTGAAGGTGGTGCTATTTGTGTCGAAGTTACTGGGGGTTGTTTTTGTGTCGGAGTGACGGGGGGGGTGTTTATGTCGGAGTGATTGGGGGGACTGTTTTTGTCAGAGTGACTGGGGGCGTGTTATTGTCGGAGTGACTTGTGGAGTGTTTGTGTCGGAGTGACTGGGGTGGCTGTGTGACGGAATGAATATGGGGGGGATGTTTATGTCTGAGTGACTGGGGGGGGTGAATGTCGGAGTCACTGGGGGGGTGCTTGTGTCGGAGTGACTGGGGGGTTGTTTTTGTTGGAGGGACTGGGGGGTTTTTTTTTTGGAGTGACTGGGGGAGTGGGTCGGAGTGACATGGGGGGGTGTTTGTGTCGAAGTGACTTGGGGGGGGGTGTTTTTGTCGGAGTTACTGGGGGGGTGTTTGTGTCGGAGTGACCGGGTGGGGTGTGTCTCGGAGTTACTTGGGGGGGTGTTTGTGTCAGAGTGACTGGGGGGGGTGTTTATGTCGGAGTGATTGGGGGGTGCTGTTTTTGTCGGAGTGACTGGGGGTGTGTTTTTGTTGGAGTGACTTGGGGTGTGTTTGTGTCGGAGTGACTTGGGGAGTGTTTGTGTCGGAGTGACGGGGGTATGTCTGTTGGAGTCACTGGGGGGGTGCTTGTGTCGGAGTGACTGGGGGGTTGTTTATGTCGGAGTGATTGGGGGGGTGTTTTTATCGGAGTGACTGGGTGGGGGGTGTTTGTGTCCGAGTGACTGGGGGAGTGTTTGTCGGAGTGACTGGTGGCGGTGTTTGTTTCAGAGTGACTGGGGGGGGTGTTTGTGTCGGAGTGACTGGAGGGGTGTCTGTCAGCGGGACTCGAGGGGGGTGCTTATGTCGGAGTGACTGGGGGGATGTTTTTCTCGGAGTGACTGGGGGGGTGTTTTTGTCGGTGTGACTGGGGTGGTGGTGTTGGTGTGGGAGTGACTGGGGGGTTGTTTTTGTCGAAGTGACTGGCGGATGTGTGTCGGACTGACTGGGGGGGTGTTTGTGTCGAACTGTCTGGGGGGGATGATTGAGTCAGAATGACTGGGGGGGATGTATGTGTCGGTGTGACCGGGGTGGGGGGTGCGTGTTTATGTCGGAGTGACTGGGGGGTGCTGTTTTTGTCGGAATGACTGGGTGGGGGGTGTTTATGTCGTATGAACTGGGGGGGTATTTGTCGAAGTGACTGGGGGCGATGTTTGTGTCGGAGTGACTGGGGGGGTGTTTGTCGGAGTAACTGGGAGGGGTGTTTATGTCGGAGTGATTGGGGGGGTGTTTTTCTCGGAGTGACTGTGGGTTGTTTGTGTCAGAGTGACTGGGGGGTGTGCCTTTTTCGGAGTGACTGGGGGGGTGTTTTTGTCGGAGTGACGGGGGGGGTGTTTTTGTCGAAGAGAGTGGCGGGTGTGTGTCGGAGTGACCGGGGAGGGTTTTTGTGTCGGACTGACTTGGGGGGGTGTTTGCGTCGGAGTGACTGGGGGGCGTGTTTGTGTCGGTGTGACTGGTGGGGTTGTTTATGTCGGAGTGACTGGGGGTGTGTTTTTCTCGGACTGACTGGGTGTGGTGTTTATGTCGGAGTGACTGGGGGGTGTGTTTTTATCGGAGTGACTGGGGGTGGGTGTTTATGTCGGAGTTAATTGGGGGGTTGTTTTTGTCGGAGTGACTGGGGGCGCGTTGTTTATGTCGCAGTGACTGGAGGGGTGTTTTTGTCGGAGTGACTGGGGGTTGTCTGTCGGAGCGATTGGGGGGGGTGTTTCTGTCGGAGGGATTGGGGGGGGTGTTTCTGTCGGAGTGACTGGGGGTGGTGTTTCTGTCGGAGTGACTGGGGGGGTGCTTTTGTCGGAGTGACTGGGGGCGGTGTTTTTGTTGGAGTGACTGGGGGTTGACTGTCGGAGTGACTGGGGGAGGCGTTTGTGTCGGAGTGACTGGGGGTTGTCTGTCGGAGTGACTAGGGAAGGCGTTTGTGTCGGAGTGACTGGGGGGGGTGTTTTTGTCGGAGTGACTGGGGGGTTTCTATTTGTCGGAGTGACTGTGGATTGTCTGTTGGAGTGACTGGGGGTTGTGTTTGTGTCGGAGTGACTGGGGAGGGTGTTTGTGTCGGAGTGACTGGGGGGGTGTTATTGTCGGAGTGACTGGGGGGGGTGTTTTTGTCAGAGTGTCTGGGGGGGGTGGTTTTTGTTGGAGTGACTTGGGGGGGTGTTTTTGTCGGAGTGACTGGGGGTTGTCTGTCGGAGTGACTGGGGAAGGCGTTTGTGTCGGAGTGACTGGAGGTGCTGTTTATGTCGGAGTGACTGGGGGGGTTGTTTTTCTCGGAGTGACTGGGTTGATGTTTTTGTCGAAGTGACTGGGGGGGGTCTTTGTGTCTGTGTGACTGGGTGGGGTCTGTCGGAGTGATTGGGAGGGGTGTTTGTGTCGGAGAGACTTGGGAGGGTGTGTATCGGAGTGACTGGGGGGGTGTTTGTGTCGGAGTGACTGGGGCGAGTGTTTGTGTCGTAGAGACTGGGGCGGTGTGTCTCGGAGTGACTTGGGGGGTGCGTGTGTCGGAGTGATTGAGGGGGTTGTTTTTGTCGGAGTGACTGGGGGGGGGTTTTTTGTCGGAGTGACTGGGGGGGTGTTTGTGTGGGAATGACTGTGGGGGGTGTGCGTCTGACTGACTGGGGGGGGTGTTTGTGTCGGAGTGACTGGGGGGTGGTTGTTTGTGTCGGGGGACTGGGGGTGTTTTTGTGTCGAAGTGACTGGGGCGGTGTGTGTCGGAGTGACTGGGGGGGATGTATGTGTCAGAGTGACTGGGGGGATGTTTCTGTCGGAGTGATTGGGGGGAGCTGTTTGTGTCGGAGTGACTGGGGGTGTGTCTTTCGGAGTGTCTGTGGGGGGGAGTTTCTGTCGGAGGGACTGGGGGGTGTTTTTCTCGGAGTGGCTGGGGGAGTGGGTCAGAGTGACTGGGGGGTGTTTGTGTTGGATTGACTGGGGGCGGGTTATTTGTGTCAGAGTGACTGGGGGGGTGTCTGTCGAAGTGACTGGAGGTTGTTTGTGTCGGAGTGACTGGTGGGTGTTTGTGTCGTAGTGACTGGGGGGGTGATTCTGTCGGAGTCACTGTGGGTTGTCTGTCGGAGTGACTGGGTGGGTGTTTGTGTCGGAGTGACTGGGGGGGATGTTTTTGTTGGAGTGACTGGGGGGGGAGTTTGTGTCGGAGTGACTGGGGGGAGGGTTTTGTCGGAGTTAGTGGGGGGTGGTTTTTGTGTCAGATTGACTCGGGGGGTGTGTTTGTGTCGGATTTACGGGGGGGTTTTTGTGTCGAAGTTACTGGGGGGGTTGTTTGTGTCGGAGAGATGGGAGGGGGTGTTTGGGTCGGAGTGACTGGGGGGGTGTATGTCGGAGTGACCGGGGGGATTTGGGTCAGAGTGACTGGGGGGGGGGGGGTGTATTTGTCGGAGTGGCTGAGGGCGGTGTTTTTGTCGGAGTGACCGGGGAGCGTTTTGTTGTCGGAGTGACTGTGGGGGTGTCTGTCGGAGTGACCGGGGTGGGTTTTGGGTCGGAGTGACTGCGGGGGGGGTGTTTTTGTCAGAGTGACTGGGGGGGGTGTTTTTGTCGGACTGACTCTGGGGGGTGTTTTGGTCGGAGTGACTGGAGGTTGTCTGTCGGAGTGACTTGAGAGGGTGTTTGTGTCAGAGTGACTGGGGGGGTGTGTTTTTGTCACTGTGACTGGGGGGGTGTTATTGTCGGAGTGATTGGAGGGGGTGTTTGTGTCGGAGTGACTGAGTGGGCGTGTTTGGGTCAGAGTGACTTGGGGGGTGTCTGTCGGAGGGACCGGGGGGGTTTTGGGTCGGAGTGAATGGCGGGGGGTGTTTGTGTCGTAGTGACGGGAGGGGGTGATTTTGTCGGAGAGACTGGAGGGGGGTGTTTTTGTCGGAGTGACTGGAATTTGTCTGTCGGAGTGACTGGGGGGGGGTGTTTGTGTCAGAGTGACTGGGGCGGGTGTTTTTGTCGGAGTGACTGGGGCGGTGTTTGTCGGAGTGACTGGGGGTGGTGTTTGTGTCGGAGTGACTTGGGGAGTGTTTGTGTCGGAGTGACTTGGGGAATGTTTGTGTCGGAGTGACGGGGGGGGTTCTGTCGGAGTCACTGGGGGGGTGCGTGTGTCGGAGTGACTGGGGGGTTGTTTATGTCGGAGTGATTGGGGGGGGTGTTTTTATCGGAGTGACTGAAGGAGTGGGACGGAGTGAACGGGTGTTGTTTGTGTCGAAGTGACTGGGGGAGGGTGTTTGTGTCGGAGTGACTGGGGTGGCGTTTGTGTCTGAGTGACTGGGGGGAGTGTTTTGTCGGAGTGACAGGGGGGGGCGTTTGTGTCAGAGTGACTGGGGGGGTCTTTTTGTCGGAGTGACTGGGGGGGGTGTTTTTGTCGGACTGACTGAGGGTGGTGTTATTGTCGGAGCGACTGGGGGGTGATGTTTGTGTCGGAGTGACTGGGGGGTGTGTGTCGGAGGGACTGGGGGGGTGTTTGTGTCGGAGTGACTGGGTGGGGGGTGTTTGTGTCGGAGTGAATGGGGGGTGTGTGTCGGAGTGACTGGGGGGGTGTTTGTGTCGGAGTGACTGGGTGGGCGGTGTTTGTGTCAGAGTGACTGGGGGGGTGTTTTTGTCGGAGTGACTGGGGGGGTGTTTGTGTTGGAGTGACTGGGGGGGGTGTTTGTGTCGGAGTGACTGGGGGGGGTGATTATTGTCGGAGTGACTGGGGGGGCTATTTTTGTCGGAGTGAATGTGGCGGGTGTTTGTGTCGGAGTGACTGGAGGGGGGATGTTTTTGTCGGAGTGACTGGGGTGGGGTGTTTTTGTCGGAGTGACTGTGGGGGGTGTTTTTTTCGGAGTGACTGGGGGTGGTTTTTGTGTGGGAGTGACTGGGGGTGTGTCTGTCGGTGTGACCGGTGGGGGGGATTGTGTCGTTGTGACTGTGGGGGGTGTATTTGTCAGAGTGACTAGGGGGGTTGTTTTTGTCAGATTAACTGGTGAGGGTGTTTTTGTTGGAGTGACTGGGGGTTGACTGTCGGAGTGACTGGGGGAGGCGTTTGTGTCGGAGTGACTGGGGGGGGTGTTTGTGTCGGAGTGACTGGGGGGGGTGTTTGTGTCGGAGTGACTGGGGGGGGTGTTATTGTCGGAGTGACTGGGGGGGTGTTTTTGTCGGAGTGACTGGGGGTGTGGTTTTTGTCGGAGTGACTGGGGGGGTGTTTTTGTCGGAGTGACTGGGGGTTGTCTGTCGGAGTGACTAGGGAAGGCGTTT
>NW_027599470.1:0-25880 GCF_964194155.1 Cetorhinus maximus
TGATATACCCCACACCCCTCACTGAAACACTCTGATATATCCTAAACCGCTCACTGTAACACTCTGATATAACACACACATCACAGTAACACTCTGATATAACCCACAACCCTCATTGTAACACTCTGATATACCCCTCATCCCTCACTGCAACACTCTGATATACACCACATCCCTCACTGTAACACTCTGATATACCCCACACCCCTCACTGTAATACTCTGATATAAACCACACCACTCACAGTAAAACTCTGATATATCCCAAACCACTCACGGTAACACTCTGATATACACCATACCCCTCACTGAAACACTCTGATATATCCCATACCCCTCACTGTAACACTCTGATATACCCCACACCCGTCATTGTAACACTCTGATATACCCCACACCCCTCACTGTAACACTCAGATATATCCCACACCCCTCACTGTAACACTCTGATATATCCCACACCACTCACTGTAACACTGCGATATACCCCACACCCCTCACTGAAACACTCTGATATATCGCACACCCCTCACTCTAAAATTCTGATATACCCCACACCCCTCACTGTAACACTCTGATATATCCCACACCCCTCACTCTAACACTGATATACCCCACGCCCCTCACTTTAACACTCTGAAATACGCCAAACCCTTCACTGTAACACTCTGAGATATCGCACACCCCTCACTGTAACACTCTGATATACCCCACACCCCTCACTGTAACACTCTTATATATCCCACAGCACTCACTGTAACACTGCGATATACCCCACACCCCTCACTGTAACACTCTGATATATCGCACACCCCTCACTCGAACACTCTGATATACCCCACACCCCTCACTGTAACACTCTGATATATCCCACACCACTCACTGTAACACTGATATACCCCACGCCCCTCACTTTAACCCTCTGATATACCCCACACCCCTCACTGTAACACTCTGATATACTCCACACCACTCACTGTTACACTCTGACAAACCCACACCCCTCACTGTAACACTCTGATATATCCCACACCCCTCACTGTAACACTAATATACCCCATGTCCCTCACTTTAACCCTCTGAAATACGCCAAGCCCCTCACTGTAACACTCTGATATACCCCACACCCCTCACTGTAACACTTTGACATATACCGCAACCCACAATGTAAAACTCTGATATATCCCACACCCCTCACTGTAACACTGATATGCCACTCACCAATCACTTTAACACTCTGATATACCCCAAACCCCTCACTGTAACATGCTGATATACCCCAAACACCTCACTGTAACACTCTGATATACCCCTCATCCCTCACTCTAACACTCTGATATATCGCACGCTCCTCACTGTAACACTCTGATATATCCCACACCGCACACTGTAACACTATGAATACCCCACACCCCTCACTGTAACACTCTGATATACCCCACACCCCTCACTGTAACAGTCTTGTATATCCCACACCTCTCACTGTAACACTCAGATATATACCACAACTCTCACTTTAAGACTCTGATATATACCACACCCCTCACTGTAACACTCTGAAATACCCCACACCCCTCACTGTAACAGTCTGATATATCACACACCCCTCACTGTAACATTCTGATATACCCCACACACCTCACTGTAACTCTCTGATATATCCCACACCCCTCACTGTAACACTCTGATATACTCCACACCCCTCACTGTAACACACTGATAAATCCCACACCGCTCACTGTAACACTCTGATATACCCCACACCCCTCACTGTAACACTCTGATATATCCACACCCCTCACTGTAACACTCTGATAAATCACACACCCCTCATTGAAACACTCTGATATACCCCACACCACTCACTGTAACAATCTGATATATCCCACACGCATCACTGTAACACTCTGATATACCACACACCCCTCACTGTAACACTCTGATATATCCCACTCCCCTCACTGTAACACTCTGATATACCCCTCACCCCTCACTGTAACACTCTGATATATCCCACACCCCTCACTCTAACAATCTGATATACCACACACCCCTCACTGTAACACTCTGATATATCCCACACCTCTCACTGTAACACTCTGAAATATCCCACACCCCTCACTATAACACTCTGATATATCCCACACCCCTCACTGTAACACTCTGATATACCCCACACCCCTCACTGTAACAGTCTAATATATCCCACACCCCTCACTGTAACACTCTGATATATCCCACACCCTTCCCTGTAACACTCTGATATACACCACACACCTCACTGTAACACTCAGATATACCCCACAGCCCTCACTGTAAACCTCTGATATATCCCACACCCCTCACTGTAACACTCTGATATATCACACACATCTCACTGTAATACTCTGAAATATCCCACACCCCTCACTTTAACACTCTGATAGATACCACACCCCTCACTGTAACACTCTGATATATCCCACACGCCTCACTGTAACACTCTGATATTCCCCACACACCCTACTGTAACACTCTGATATATCCCAAACACGTCACTGTAACACTCAGATATACTGCACACCCCTCACTGTAACACACTGATAAATCCCACACCGCTCATTGTAACAATCTGATAAACCCCACACCCCTCACTGTAACACTCTGATATATTAAACACCCCTCATTGTAACACTCTGATATACCCCACACCACTCACTGTAACACTCTGATATATCCCACACCCATCACTGTAACACTGTGATATACCCCACGCACCTCACTGTAACACTCTGATATATCCCACACCGCTAACTGTAACACTCTGATATATCCCACACCCCTCACTGTAACACTCTGTTATATCCCACACCACTCACTATAACACACTGATATATCCCACACAACTCGCTGTAACAATCTGAGATATCCCACACCCCTCATTGTATCACACTGATATATCCCACACCCCTCACTGTAACACTCTGTTATATCCCACACCCCTCACTGAAACACTCTGATATACCCCACACCCCTCACTGTAACACTCTGATATACCCCACACCCCTCATTGTAACACTCTGATATATCCCACATCCCTCACTGTAACATTCTGATATACCCCACAACCCTCATTGTAACATCTGATATATCCCACATCCCTCAATGTAACACTCTGATATACCCCACACCCCTCACTGTAACACACTGATATACCCCACACCCCTCACTGTAACACTCTGAGATACCCCACACCCCTCACTGTAAAACTCAGATATATCCCACACCCCTCACTGTAACACTCTGATATATTCCACAGCCCTCACTGCAACACTGTGATATACCCCACACCGCTCACTATAACACTCTGATATAACCCACATCCCTCACTGTAACACTCTGATATATCCCACACCCCTCACTTTAACACTCTGATAAATCCCAGATCCCACATTGTAACACTCTGTTATACCCCACACCTCTCACTGCAACACTCTGATATATCGCACACCCCTCACTGTAACACTCTGATATACCCCACACCCCTCACTGTAACACTCTGATATATCCCACACCACTCACTGTAACACTGCGATATACCCCACACCCCTCACTGTAACACTCTGATATATCGCACACCCCTCACTCTAAAATTCTGATATACCCCACACCCCTCACTGTAACACTCTGATATATCCCACACCCCTCACTGTAACACTGATATACACCACGCCCCTCACTTGAACCCTCTGTAATACGCCAAACCCTTCACTGTAAAACTCTGAGATATCGCACACCTCTCACTGTAACACTCTGATATACCCCACACCCCTCACTGTAACACTCTAATATATCCCACACCACTCACTGTAACACTGCGATATACCCCACACCCCTCACTGTAACACTCTGATATATCGCACACCCCTCACTCTAACACTCTGATATACCCCACACCCCTCACTGTAACACTCTGATATATCCCACACCCCTCACTGTAACACTGATATACCCCACGCCCCTCACTTTAAACATCTGAAATATGCTAAACCCTCACTGTAACACTCTGATATATCGCACACCCCTCACTGTAACACTCTGATATATCCCACACCCCTCACAGTAACACTCTGATATATCCCACACCCCTCACTGTAACACTCAGATATATCCCACACCCCTCCCTGTAACACTCTGATATATCCCACACCCCTCACTGCCACACCCTGATATATTCCACACCCCTCACTGTAACACTTTGATATATCCCACACCCCTCACTGTAACACTGATATACCCCACACCCCTCACTTTAACCCTCTGATATACCCCAAACCCCTCAATGAAACACTCTGATATACCCCACAAGCCGCACTATAACACTCTGATATATTACACACCCCTCACTTTAACACTCTAATATATCAAACAACCCTCACTGTAACACTGATTTACACCTCACCCCTCAATTTAACACTCTGATATATCCACACCCCTCACTTTAACACTCTGAAATACCCCACACCCCTCACTGTAACACTCTGATATACCCCACACACCTCACTGTAACACTCTGATATACCCCACACACCTCACTGTAACACTCTGATATACCCCACAACCCTCACTGTAAACCACTGATATACCCCACACCCCTCACTGTAACACTCTGAGATACCCCACACCTCTCACTGTAAAACTCTGATATATCCCACACCCCTCACTATAACACTCTGATATAACCCACACCCCTCACTGTAACACTCTGATATATCCCACACCCCTCACTTTAACACTCTGATTATTCCCAGATCCCACATTGTAACACTCTGTTATACCCCACACATCTCACTGCAACACTCTGATATACCCCACACCCCTCACTGTAACACTGTGATATATCCCACACCACTCACTGTAACACTGCGATATACCCCACACCCCTCACTGTAACACTCTGATATATCGCACACCCCTCACTCTAAAATTCTGATATACCCCACACCCCTCACTGTAACACTCTGATATATCCCACACCCCTCACTGTAACACAGATATACCCCACGCCCCTCACTTTAACCCTCTGAAATACGCCAAACCCTTCACTGTAACACTCTGAGATATCGCACACAACTCGCTGTAACACTCTGAGATATCCCACACCCCTCATTGTATCACACTGATATATCCCACACCCCTCACTGTAAGACTCTGATATATCCCACACCCCTCACTGTAACATTCTGATATACCCCACACCCCTCACTGTAACACTCTAATATATCCCACACCCCTCATTGTAACACTCTGATATATCCCACGTCCCTCACTGTAACATTCTGATATACCCCACAACCCTCATTGTAACATCTGATATATCCCACATCCCTCAATGTAACACTCTGATATACCCCACACCCCTCACTGTAACACACTGATATACCCCACACCCCTCACTGTAACACTCTGAGATACCCCACACCCCTCACTGTAAAACTCTGATATATCCCACACCCCTCACTGTAACACTCTGATATACCCCACACCCCTCACTGTAAAACTCTGATATATCCCACACCCCTCACTGTAACACTCTGATATATCCCACACCCCTCACTTTAACACTCTGATAAATCCCAGATCCCACATTGTAACACTCTGTTATACCCCACACCTCTCACTGCAACACTCTGATATATCGCACACCCCTCACTGTAACACTCTGATATACCCCACACTTCTCACTGTAACACTCTGATATATCCCACACCACTCACTGTAACACTGCGATATACCCCACACCCCTCACTGTAACACTCTGATATATCGCTCACCCCTCACTCTAAAATTCTGATATACCCCACACCGCTCACTGTAACACTCTGATATATCCCACACCCCTCACTGTAACACTGATATACACCACGCCCCTCACTTGAACCCTCTGAAATACGCACACCCCTCACTCTAAAATTCTGATATACCCCACACCCCTCACTGTAACACTCTGATATATCCCACACCCCTCACTGTAACACTGATATATCCCACACCCCTCACTGTAACACTCTGATATATCCCACACATCTCACTGTAACACTCTAATATATCCCACACCCCTCACTTTAACACTCTGATATATACCACACCCCTCTCTGTAACACTCTGATATATCCCACACCCCTCACTGTAACACTGTGATATACCCCACACACCTCACTGTAACACTCTGATATATCCCACACACCTCACTGTAACACTCTGATATACTCCACACCCCTCACTGTAACACACTGATAAATCCCACACCGCTCACTGTAACAATCTGATAAACCCCACACCCCTCACTGTAACACTCTGATATACACCACAACACTCACTGTAACACTCTGATATATCCCACACCCATCACTGTAACACTCTGATATACCCCACGCCCCTCACTGTAACACTCTGATATACACCACAACACTCACTGTAACACTCTGATATATCCCACACCCATCATTGTAACACTCTGATATACCCCACGCCCCTCACTGTAACACTCTGATATATCCCACACCCCTAACTGTAACACTCTGATATATCCCACACCCCTCACTGTAACATTCTGTTATATCCCACACCAATCACTGTAGCACTCTGATATACCCCACACCCCTCACTGTAACACTCTGATATGCACCACACCCCCCATTGTAACACTCTGATATATCCCACATCCCTCACTGTAACACTCTGATATACTCCACACCACTCACTGTAGCACTCTGATATACCCCACACCCCTCACTGTAACACTCTGAGATAACCCACAATCCTCACTGTAAAACTCTGAAATATCCCACACCCCTCCCTGTAACACTCTGATATATTCCACAGCCCTCACTGCAACACTCTGATATACCCCACACCGCTCACTATAACACTCTGAAATAACCCACACCCCCCACTGTAACAGTCTGATATATCCCACACCCCTCACTTTAACACTCTGATAAATCCCAGATCCCACATTTTAACACTCTGATATATCCCACACCTCTCACTGTAACATTCTGATATACCCCACACCCCTCACTGTAACACTGTGATATATCCCACACCACTCACTGTAACACTGCGATATACCCCACACCCCTCACTGTAACACTCTGATATATCCCACACCCATCACTCTAACAATGATATACCCCACGCCCCTCACTTTAACACTCTGAAATACGCCAAACCCTTCACTGTAACACTCTGATATATCCCACACCCCTCACTGTAACACTCTGATATACTCCACACCCCTCACTGTAACACACTGATAAATCCCACACCGCTCACTGTAACACTCTGATATACCCCACACCCCTCACTGTAACACTCTGATATGTCCACACCCCTCACTGTAACACTCTGATATATCACACACCCCTCATTGAAACACTCTGATATACCCCACACCCCTCACTGTAACACTCTGATATACCCCACACCCCTCACTGTAACACTCTGATATATCCCACACCCCTCACTCTAACACTCTGATATACCACACAACCCTCACTGTAACACTCTGATATATCCCACTCCCCTCACTGTAACACGCTGATATACACCTCACCCCTCACTGTAACACTCTGATATTTCCCACAACCCTCACTCTAACACTCTGATATACCACACACCACTCACTGTAACACTCTGATATATCCCACACCTCTCACTGTAACACTCTGAAATATCCCACACCCCTCACTTTAACACTCTGATATATACCACACCCCTCACTGTAACACTCTGATATACCCCACACCCCTCACTGTAACAGTCTGATATATCCCACACCCCTCACTGTAACACTCTGATATATCCCACACCCCTCCCTGTAACACTCTGATATACACCACACACCTCACTGTAACGCTCAGATATACCCCACACCCCTCACTGTAATCCTCTGATATATCCCACACCCCTCACTGAAACAGTCTGGTATATCCCACACATCTCACTGTAACACTCTAATATATCCCACACCCCTCACTTTAACATTCTGATATATACCACACCCCTCACTGTAACACTCTGATATATCCCACACCCCTCACTGTAACACAGTGATATACCCCACACACCTCACTGTAACACTCTGATATATCCCACACCCCTCACTGTAAAACTGTGATATACCCCACACACCTCACTGTAACACTCTGACATATTAAACACCCCTCATTGTAACACTCTGATATACCCCACAACACTCACTGTAACACTCTGATATATCCCACACCCATCACTGTAACACTCTGATATACCCCACGCCCCTCACTGTAACACTCTGATATATCCCACACCCCTAACTGTAACACTCTGATATATCCCACAACCCTCACTGTAACACTCTGTTATATCCCACACCACTCACTGTAGCACTCTGATATACCCCACACCCCTCACTGTAACACTCTGATATACCCCACACCCCTCACTGTAACACTCTGATATATCCCACATCCCTCACTGTAACATTCTGATATACCCCACACCCCTCATTGTAACATCTGATATATCCCACATCCCTCAATGTAACACTCTGATATACCCCACACCCCTCACTGTAACACACTGATATACCCCACACCCCTCACTGTAACACTCTGAGATACCCCACACCCCTCACTGTAAAACTCTGATATATCCCACACCCCTCACTGTAACACTCTGATATATCCCACACCCCTCACTTTAACACTCTGATAAATCCCAGATGCCACATTGTAACACTCTGTTATACCCCACACCTCTCACTGTAACACTCTGATATATCGCACACCCCTCACTGTAACACTCTGATATACCCCACACCCCTCACTGTAACACTCTGATATATCCCACACCACTCACTGTAACACTGCGATATACCCCACACCCCTCACTGAAACACTCTGATATATCGCACACCCCTCACTCTAAAATTCTGATATACCCCACACCCCTCACTGTAACACTCTGATATATCCCACACCCCTCACTCTAACACTGATATACCCCACGCCCCTCACTTTAACACTCTGAAATACGCCAAACCCTTCACTGTAACACTCTGAGATATCGCACACCCCTCACTGTAACACTCTGATATACCCCACACCCCTCACTGTAACACTCTTATATATCCCACAGCACTCACTGTAACACTGCGATATACCCCACACCCCTCACTGTAACACTCTGATATATCGCACACCCCTCACTCGAACACTCTGATATACCCCACACCCCTCACTGTAACACTCTGATATATCCCACACCACTCACTGTAACACTGATATACCCCACGCCCCTCACTTTAACCCTCTGATATACCCCACACCCCTCACTGTAACACTCTGATATACTCCACACCCCTCACTGTTACACTCTGACAAACCCACACCCCTCACTGTAACACTCTGATATATCCCACACCCCTCACTGTAACACTAATATACCCCATGTCCCTCACTTTAACCCTCTGAAATACGCCAAGCCCCTCACTGTAACACTCTGATATACCCCACACCCCTCACTGTAACACTTTGACATATACCGCAACCCACAATGTAAAACTCTGATATATCCCACACCCCTCACTGTAACACTGATATGCCACTCACCAATCACTTTAACACTCTGATATACCCCAAACCCCTCACTGTAACATGCTGATATACCCCAAACACCTCACTGTAACACTCTGATATACCCCTCATCCCTCACTCTAACACTCTGATATATCGCACGCTCCTCACTGTAACACTCTGATATATCCCACACCGCACACTGTAACACTATGAATACCCCACACCCCTCACTGTAACACTCTGATATACCCCACACCCCTCACTGTAACAGTCTTGTATATCCCACACCTCTCACTGTAACACTCTGATATATACCACAACCCTCACTTTAAGACTCTGATATATACCACACCCCTCACTGTAACACTCTGAAATACCCCACACCCCTCACTGTAACAGTCTGATATATCACACACCCCTCACTGTAACATTCTGATATACCCCACACACCTCACTGTAACACTCTGATATATCCCACACCCCTCACTGTAACACTCTGATATACTCCACACCCCTCACTGTAACACACTGATAAATCCCACACCGCTCACTGTAACACTCTGATATATCCACACCCCTCACTGTAACACTCTGATATATCACACACCCCTCATTGAAACACTCTGATATACCCCACACCACTCACTGTAACAATCTGATATATCCCACACCCATCACTGTAACACTCTGATATACCACACACCCCTCACTGTAACACTCTGATATATCCCACTCCCCTCACTGTAACACTCTGATATACCCCTCACCCCTCACTGTAACACTCTGATATATCCCACACCCCTCACTCTAACAATCTGATATACCACACACCCCTCACTGTAACACTCTGCTATATCCCACACCTCTCACTGTAACACTCTGAAATATACCACACCCCTCACTGTAACACTCTGAAATACCCCACACCCCTCACTGTAACAGTCTGATATATCACACACCCCTCACTTTAACATTCTGATATACCCCACACACCTCACTGTAACACTCTGATATACCCCACACACCTCACTGTAACACTCTGATATATCCCACACCGCTCACTGTAACACTCTGATATACCCCACACCCCTCACTGTAACACTCTGATATATCCACACCCCTCACTGTAACACTCTGATATATCACACACCCCTCATTGAAACACTCTGATATACCCCACACCACTCACTGTAACAATCTGATATATCCCACACCCATCACTGTAACACTCTGATATACCACACACCCCTCACTGTAACACTCTGATATATCCCACTCCCCTCACTGTAACACTCTGATATACCCCTCACCCCTCACTGCAACACTCTGATATATCCCACACCCCTCACTCTAACAATCTGATATACCACACACCCCTCACTGTAACACTCTGATATATCCCACACCTCTCACATTTAACACTCTGAAATATCCCACACCCCTCACTATAACACTCTGATATATCCCACACCCCTCACTGTAACACTCTGATATACCCCACACCCCTCACTGTAACAGTCTGATATATCCCACACCCCTCACTGTAACATTCTGATATATCCCACACCCTTCCCTGTATCACTCTGATATACACCACACACCTCACTGTAACACTCAGATATACCCCACAGCCCTCACTGTAAACCTCTGATATATCCCACACCCCTCACTGTAACACTCTGATATATCACACACATCTCACTGTAATACTCTGAAATATCCCACACCCCTCACTTTAACACTCTGATAGATACCACACCCCTCACTGTAACACTCTGATATATCCCACACGCCTCACTGTAACACTCTGATATTCCCCACACACCCTACTGTAACACTCTGATATATCCCAAACACGTCACTGTAACACTCTGATATACTGCACACCCCTCACTGTAACACACTGATAAATCCCACACCGCTCATTGTAACAATCTGATAAACCCCACACCCCTCACTGTAACACTCTGATATATTAAACACCCCTCATTGTAACACTCTGATATACCCCACACCACTCACTGTAACACTCTGATATATCCCACACCCATCACTGTAACACTGTGATATACCCCACGCACCTCACTGTAACACTCTGATATATCCCACACCGCTAACTGTAACACTCTGATATATCCCACACCCCTCACTGTAACACTCTGTTATATCCCACACCACTCACTATAACACACTGATATATCCCACACAACTCGCTGTAACAATCTGAGATATCCCACACCCCTCATTGTATCACACTGATATATCCCACACCCCTCACTGTAACACTCTGTTATATCCCACACCCCTCACTGAAACACTCTGATATACCCCACACCCCTCACTGTAACACTCTGATATACCCCACACCCCTCATTGTAACACTCTGATATATCCCACATCCCTCACTGTAACATTCTGATATACCCCACAACCCTCATTGTAACATCTGATATATCCCACATCCCTCAATGTAACACTCTGATATACCCCACACCCCTCACTGTAACACACTGATATACCCCACACCCCTCACTGTAACACTCTGAGATACCCCACACCCCTCACTGTAAAACTCAGATATATCCCACACCCCTCACTGTAACACTCTGATATATTCCACAGCCCTCACTGCAACACTGTGATATACCCCACACCGCTCACTATAACACTCTGATATAACCCACATCCCTCACTGTAACACTCTGATATATCCCACACCCCTCACTTTAACACTCTGATAAATCCCAGATCCCACATTGTAACAATCTGTTATACCCCACACCTCTCACTGCAACACTCTGATATATCGCACACCCCTCACTGTAACACTCTGATATACCCCACACCCCTCACTGTAACACTCTGATATATCCCACACCACTCACTGTAACACTGCGATATACCCCACACCCCTCACTGTAACACTCTGATATATCGCACACCCCTCACTCTAAAATTCTGATATACCCCACACCCCTCACTGTAACACTCTGATATATCCCACACCCCTCACTGTAACACTGATATACACCACGCCCCTCACTTGAACCCTCTGTAATACGCCAAACCCTTCACTGTAAAACTCTGAGATATCGCACACCTCTCACTGTAACACTCTGATATACCCCACACCCCTCACTGTAACACTCTAATATATCCCACACCACTCACTGTAACACTGCGATATACCCCACACCCCTCACTGTAACACTCTGATATATCGCACACCCCTCACTCTAACACTCTGATACACCCCACACCCCTCACTGTAACACTCTGATATATCCCACACCCCTCACTGTAACACTGATATACCCCACGCCCCTCACTTTAAACATCTGAAATATGCTAAACCCTCACTGTAACACTCTGATATATCGCACACCCCTCACTGTAACACTCTGATATATCCCACACCCCTCACAGTAACACTCTGATATATCCCACACCCCTCACTGTAACACTCAGATATATCCCACACCCCTCCCTGTAACACTCTGATATATCCCACACCCCTCACTGCCACACCCTGATATATTCCACACCCCTCACTGTAATACTTTGATATATCCCACACCCCTCACTGTAACACTGATATACCCCACACCCCTCACTTTAACCCTCTGATATACCCCAAACCCCTCAATGAAACACTCTGATATACCCCACAAGCCGCACTATAACACTCTGATATATTACACACCCCTCACTTTAACACTCTAATATATCACACAACCCTCACTGTAACACTGATTTACACCTCACCCCTCAATTTAACACTCTGATATATCCACACCCCTCACTTTAACACTCTGAAATACCCCACACCCCTCACTGCAACACTCTGATATACCCCACACACCTCACTGTAACACTCTGATATACCCCACACACCTCACTGTAACACTCTGATATACCCCACAACCCTCACTGTAAACCACTGATATACCCCACACCCCTCACTTTAACACTCTGAGATACCCCACACCTCTCACTGTAAAACTCTGATATATCCCACACCCCTCACTGTAACACTCTGATATATTCCACAGCCCTCACTGCAACACTCTGATATACCCCACACCGCTCACTATAACACTCTGATATAACCCACACCCCTCACTGTAACACTCTGATATATCCCACACCCCTCACTTTAACACTCTGATTATTCCCAGATCCCACATTGTAACAATCTGTTATACCCCACACATCTCATTGCAACACTCTGATATATCGCACACCCCTCACTGTAACACTCTGATATACCCCACACCCCTCACTGTAACACTCTGATATATCCCACACCACTCACTGTAACACTGCGATATACCCCACACCCCTCACTGTAACACTCTGATATATCGCACACCCCTCACTCTAAAATTCTGATATACCCCACACCCCTCACTGTAACACTCTGATATATCCCACACCCCTCACTGTAACACAGATATACCCCACGCCCCTCACTTTAACCCTCTGAAATACGCCAAACCCTTCACTGTAACACTCTGAGATATCGCACACAACTCGCTGTAACACTCTGAGATATCCCACACCCCTCATTGTATCACACTGATATATCCCACACCCCTCACTGTAAGACTCTGATATATCCCACACCCCTCACTGTAACATTCTGATATACCCCACACCCCTCACTGTAACACTCTAATATATCCCACACCCCTCATTGTAACACTCTGATATATCCCACGTCCCTCACTGTAACATTCTGATATACCCCACAACCCTCATTGTAACATCTGATATATCCCACATCCCTCAATGTAACACTCTGATATACCCCACACCCCTCACTGTAACACACTGATATACCCCACACCCCTCACTGTAACACTCTGAGATACCCCACACCCCTCACTGTAAAACTCTGATATATCCCACACCCCTCACTGTAACACTCTGATATACCCCACACCCCTCACTGTAAAACTCTGATATATCCCACACCCCTCACTGTAACACTCTGATATATCCCACACCCCTCACTTTAACACTCTGATAAATCCCAGATCCCACATTGTAACACTCTGTTATACCCCACACCTCTCACTGCAACACTCTGATATATCGCACACCCCTCACTGTAACACTCTGATATACCCCACACTTCTCACTGTAACACTCTGATATATCCCACACCACTCACTGTAACAATGCGATATACCCCACACTCCTCACTGTAAAACTCTGATATATCGCACACCCCTCACTCTAAAATTCTGATATACCCCACACCCCTCACTGTAACACTCTGATATATCCCACACCCCTCACTGTAACACTGATATACACCACGCCCCTCACTTGAACCCTCTGAAATACGCCAAACCCTTCACTGTAACACTCTGAGATATCGCACACCCCTCACTGTAACACTCTGATATACCCCACACCCCTCACTGTAACACTCTGATATATCCCACACCACTCACTGTATCACTGCGATATACCCCACACCCCTCACTGTAACACTCTGATATATCGCACACCCCTCACTCTAACACTCTGATATAACCCACACCCCTCACTGTAACACTCTGATATATCCCACACCCCTCACTGTAGCACTGATATATCCCACGCCCCTCACTTTAACCCTCTGAAATACGCTAAACCCTCACTGTAACACTCTGATATATCGCACACCCCTCACTGTAACACTCTGATATATCCCAGAACCCTCACAGTAACACTCTGATATATCCCACACCCCTCACTGTAACACTCTGATATATCCCACACCTCTCACTGTAACACTCTGATATATCCCACACCCCTCACTGTAACACTGATATACCCCACACCCCTCACTTTAACCCTCTGATATACCCCAAACCCCTCAATGAAACACTCTGATATACCCCACAAGTCGCACTATAACACTCTGATATATTACACACCCCTCACTTTAACACTCTAATATATCACACAACCCTCACTGTAACACTGATTTACACCACAACCCTCAATTTAACACTCTGATATATCCACACCCCTCACTTTAACACTCTGAAATACCCCACACCCCTCACTGTAACACTCTGATATACCCACACACCTCACTGTAACACTCTGATATACCCCACAACCCTCACTGTAAACCACTGATATACACCACACCCCTCACTGTAACACTCTGATATATCCCACACCCCTCACTGTAACACTCTGATATATCCCACACCCCTCACTGTAACACTCTGATATATCCCACACACCTCACGGTAACACTCAGATATACCCCACACCTCTCACTGTAACACTCTGATATATCCCACACCCCTCACTTTAACACTCTGATATATACCACACCCCTCACTTTAACACTCTGATAAATCCCAGATCCCACATTGTAACACTCTGTTATACCCCACACCTCTCACTGCAACACTCTGATATATCGCACACCCCTCACTGTAACACTCTGATATACCCCACACTTCTCACTGTAACACTCTGATATATCCCACACCACTCACTGTAACACTGCGATATACCCCACACCCCTCACTGTAACACTCTGATATATCGCACACCCCTCACTCTAAAATTCTGATATACCCCACACCCCTCACTGTAACACTCTGATATATCCCACACCCCTCACTGTAACACTGATATACACCACGCCCCTCACTTGAACCCTCTGAAATACGCCAAACCCTTCACTGTAACACTCTGAGATATCGCACACCCCTCACTGTAACACTCTGATATACCCCACACCCCTCACTGTAACACTCTGATATATCCCACACCACTCACTGTAACACTGCGATATACCCCACACCCCTCACTGTAACACTCTGATATATCCCACACACCTCACGGTAACACTCAGATATACCCCACACCTCTCACTGTAACACTCTGATATATCCCACACCCCTCACTTTAACACTCTGATATATACCACACCCCTCACTTTAACACTCTGATAAATCCCAGATCCCACATTGTAACACTCTGTTATACCCCACACCTCTCACTGCAACACTCTGATATATCGCACACCCCTCACTCTAACACTCTGATATACACCACACCCCTCACTGTAACACTCTGATATATCCCACACCCCTCACTGTAGCACTGATATATCCCACGCCCCTCACTTTAACCCTCTGAAATACGCTAAACCCTCACTGTAACACACTGATATATCGCACACCCCTCACTGTAACACTCTGATATATCCCAGACCCCTCACAGTAACACTCTGATATATCCCACACCCCTCACTGTAACACTCTGATATATCCCACACCTCTCACTGTAACACTCTGATATATCCCACACCCCTCACTGTAACACTGATATACCCCACACCCCTCACTTTAACCCTCTGATATACCCCAAACCCCTCAATGAAACACTCTGATATACCCCACAAGTCGCACTATAACACTCTGATATATTACACACCCCTCACTTTAACACTCTAATATATCACACAACCCTCACTGTAACACTGATTTACACCACACCCCTCAATTTAACACTCTGATATATCCACACCCCTCACTTTAACACTCTGAAATACCCCACACCCCTCACTGTAACACTCTGATATACCCACACACCTCACTGTAACACTCTGATATACCCCACAACCCTCACTGTAAACCACTGATATACACCACACCCCTCACTGTAACACTCTGATATATCCCACACCCCTCACTGTAACACTCTGATATATCCCACACCCCTCACTGTAACACTCTGATATATCCCACACACCTCACGGTAACACTCAGATATACCCCACACCTCTCACTGTAACACTCTGATATATCCCACACCCCTCACTTTAACACTCTGATATATACCACACCCCTCACTGTAACACTCTGATATATCCCACACCCCTCACTGTAACACTCTGATATACTCCACACCCCTCACAGTAACACACTGGTAAATCCCACACCACTCACTGTAACACTCTGATATACCCCACACCCATCACTGTAACAGTCTGATATATCCACACCCCTCACTGTAACAATCTGATATATCACACACCCCTCATTGTAACACTCTGATATACCCCACACCACTCACTGTAATACTCTTATATGTCCCACACCCATCACTGTAAAACTCTGATATATCCCACACGCCTCACAGTAACACTCTGATATATCCCACAGCCCTCACTGCAACACTCTGATATACCCCACACCGCTCTCTGTAATACTCAGATAAATCCCAGACCCCACATTGTTACACTCTGTTATACCCCACACCTCTCACTGCAACACTCTGATATATCCCACAACCCTCTCTGTAACACTCTGATATACCCCACACCCCTCACTGTAACACTCTGATATACCCCACACCCCTGACTGTAACACTCTGATATACCCCACACCCCTCACTGTAACACTCTGATATACTCCACACCCCTCACTGTAACACTCTGATAAACGCACACCCCTCACTGTAACACTCTGATATATCCCACACCCCTCACTGTAACACTGATATACCCCATGCCCCTCACTTTAAACCTCTGAAATACGCCAAGCCCCAAACTGTAACACTCTGATATACCCCACACCCCTCACTGTAACACTTTGATATATCCCACACCCCTCACTGTAACACTCTGATTTACCCCACACCCCTCACTGTAACACTCTGATATATCCACACCCCTCACTGTAACACTCTGATATATCCCACACCCCTCACTGTAAAACTGATATGCACCTCACCACTCACTTTAACACTCTGATATACCCTAAACCCCTCACTGTAACATGCTGATATACCCCAAACACCTCACTGTAACACTCTGATATACCGCACATCCCTCACTGTAACACTCTGATATATAGCACGCTCCTCACTGTAACACACTGATATACCCCACACCCCTCACTGTAACACTCTGATATATCCCACACCCCTCACTGTAACATTCTGATATACCCCACACCCCTCACTGTAACACTCTAATATATCCCACACCCCTCATTGTAACACTCTGATATATCCCACAACCCTCACTGTAACATTCTGATATACCCCACAACCCTCATTGTAACATCTGATATATCCCACATCCCTCAATGTAACACTCTGATATACCCCACACCCCTCACTGTAACACACTGATATACCCCACACCCCTCACTGTAACACTCTGAGATACCCCACACCCCTCACTGTAAAACTCTGATATATCCCACACCCCTCACTGTAACACTCTGATATACCCCACACCCCTCACTGTAAAACTCTGATATATCCCACACCCCTCACTGTAACACTCTGATATACCCCACACTTCTCACTGTAACACTCTGATATATCCCACACCACTCACTGTAACACTGCGATATACCCCACACCCCTCACTGTAACACTCTGATATATCGCACACCCCTCACTCTAAAATTCTGATATACCCCACACCCCTCACTGTAACACTCTGATATATCCCACACCCCTCACTGTAACACTGATATACACCACGCCCCTCACTTGAACCCTCTGAAATACGCCAAACCCTTCACTGTAACACTCTGAGATATCGCACACCCCTCACTGTAACACTCTGATATACCCCACACCCCTCACTGTAACACTCTGATATATCCCACACCACTCACTGTAACACTGCGATATACCCCACACCCCTCTCTGTAACACTCTGATATATCGCACACCCCTCACTCTAACACTCTGATATACCCCACACCCCTCACTGTAACACTCTGATATATCCCACACCCCTCACTGTAGCACTGATATATCCCACGCCCCTCACTTTAACCCTCTGAAATACGCTAAACCCTCACTGTAACACTCTGATATATCGCACACCCCTCACTGTAACACTCTGATATATCCCAGACCCCTCACAGTAACACTCTGATATATCCCACACCCCTCACTGTAACACTCTGATATATCCCACACCTCTCACTGTAACACTCTGATATATCCCACACCCCTCACTGTAACACTGATATACCCCACACCCCTCACTTTAACCCTCTGATATACCCCAAACCCCTCAATGAAACACTCTGATATACCCCACAAGTCGCACTATAACACTCTGATATATTACACACCCCTCACTTTAACACTCTAATATATCACACAACCCTCACTGTAACACTGATTTACACCACACCCCTCAATTTAACACTCTGATATATCCACACCCCTCACTTTAACACTCTGAAATACCCCACACCCCTCACTGTAACACTCTGATATACCCACACACCTCACTGTAACACTCTGATATACCCCACAACCCTCACTGTAAACCACTGATATACACCACACCCCTCACTGTAACACTCTGATATATCCCACACCCCTCCCTGTAACACTCTGATATATCCACACCCCTCACTTTAACACTCTGAAATACCCCACACCCCTCACTGCAACACTCTGATATACCCCACACACCTCACTGTAACACTCTGATATACCCCACACACCTCACTGTAACACTCTGATATACCCCACAACCCTCACTGTAAACCACTGATATACCCCACACCCCTCACTTTAACACTCTGAGATACCCCACACCTCTCACTGTAAAACTCTGATATATCCCACACCCCTCACTGTAACACTCTGATATATTCCACAGCCCTCACTGCAACACTCTGATATACCCCACACCGCTCACTATAACACTCTGATATAACCCACACCCCTCACTGTAACACTCTGATATATCCCACACCCCTCACTTTAACACTCTGATTATTCCCAGATCCCACATTGTAACAATCTGTTATACCCCACACATCTCATTGCAACACTCTGATATATCGCACACCCCTCACTGTAACACTCTGATATACCCCACACCCCTCACTGTAACACTCTGATATATCCCACACCACTCACTGTAACACTGCGATATACCCCACACCCCTCACTGTAACACTCTGATATATCGCACACCCCTCACTCTAAAATTCTGATATACCCCACACCCCTCACTGTAACACTCTGATATATCCCACACCCCTCACTGTAACACTGATATACCCCACGCCCCTCACTTTAACCCTCTGAAATACGCCAAACCCTTCACTGTAACACTCTGAGATATCGCACACAACTCGCTGTAACACTCTGAGATATCCCACACCCCTCATTGTATCACACTGATATATCCCACACCCCTCACTGTAACACTCTGATATATCCCACATCCCTCAATGTAACACTCTGATATACCCCACACCCCTCACTGTAACACACTGATATACCCCACACCCCTCACTGTAACACTCTGAGATACCCCACACCCCTCACTGTAAAACTCTGATATATCCCACACCCCTCACTGTAACACTCTGATATACCCCACACCCCTCACTGTAAAACTCTGATATATCCCACACCCCTCACTGTAACACTCTGATATATCCCACACCCCTCACTTTAACACTCTGATAAATCCCAGATCCCACATTGTAACACTCTGTTATACCCCACACCTCTCACTGCAACACTCTGATATATCGCACACCCCTCACTGTAACACTCTGATATACCCCACACTTCTCACTGTAACACTCTGATATATCCCACACCACTCACTGTAACACTGCGATATACCCCACACTCCTCACTGTAAAACTCTGATATATCGCACACCCCTCACTCTAAAATTCTGATATACCCCACACCCCTCACTGTAACACTCTGATATATCCCACACCCCTCACTGTAACACTGATATACACCACGCCCCTCACTTGAACCCTCTGAAATACGCCAAACCCTTCACTGTAACACTCTGAGATATCGCACACCCCTCACTGTAACACTCTGATATACCCCACACCCCTCACTGTAACACTCTGATATATCCCACACCACTCACTGTAACACTGCGATATACCCCACACCCCTCACTGTAACACTCTGATATATCGCACACCCCTCACTCTAACACTCTGATATACCCCACACCCCTCACTGTAACACTCTGATATATCCCACACCCCTCACTGTAGCACTGATATATCCCACGCCCCTCACTTTAACCCTCTGAAATACGCTAAACCCTCACTGTAACACTCTGATATATCGCACACCCCTCACTGTAACACTCTGATATATCCCAGACCCCTCACAGTAACACTCTGATATATCCCACACCCCTCACTGTAACACTCTGATATATCCCACACCTCTCACTGTAACACTCTGATATATCCCACACCCCTCACTGTAACACTGATATACCCCACACCCCTCACTTTAACCCTCTGATATACCCCAAACCCCTCAATGAAACACTCTGATATACCCCACAAGTCGCACTATAACACTCTGATATATTACACACCCCTCACTTTAACACTCTAATATATCACACAACCCTCACTGTAACACTGATTTACACCACAACCCTCAATTTAACACTCTGATATATCCACACCCCTCACTTTAACACTCTGAAATACCCCACACCCCTCACTGTAACACTCTGATATACCCACACACCTCACTGTAACACTCTGATATACCCCACAACCCTCACTGTAAACCACTGATATACACCACACCCCTCACTGTAACACTCTGATATATCCCACACCCCTCACTGTAACACTCTGATATATCCCACACCCCTCACTGTAACACTCTGATATATCCCACACACCTCACGGTAACACTCAGATATACCCCACACCTCTCACTGTAACACTCTGATATATCCCACACCCCTCACTTTAACACTCTGATATATACCACACCCCTCACTTTAACACTCTGATAAATCCCAGATCCCACATTGTAACACTCTGTTATACCCCACACCTCTCACTGCAACACTCTGATATATCGCACACCCCTCACTGTAACACTCTGATATACCCAACACTTCTCACTGTAACACTCTGATATATCCCACACCACTCACTGTAACACTGCGATATACCCCACACCCCTCACTGTAACACTCTGATATATCGCACACCCCTCACTCTAAAATTCTGATATACCCCACACCCCTCACTGTAACACTCTGATATATCCCACACCCCTCACTGTAACACTGATATACACCACGCCCCTCACTTGAACCCTCTGAAATACGCCAAACCCTTCACTGTAACACTCTGAGATATCGCACACCCCTCACTGTAACACTCTGATATACCCCACACCCCTCACTGTAACACTCTGATATATCCCACACCACTCACTGTAACACTGCGATATACCCCACACCCCTCACTGTAACACTCTGATATATCGCACACCCCTCACTCTAACACTCTGATATACACCACACCCCTCACTGTAACACTCTGATATATCCCACACCCCTCACTGTAGCACTGATATATCCCACGCCCCTCACTTTAACCCTCTGAAATACGCTAAACCCTCACTGTAACACACTGATATATCGCACACCCCTCACTGTAACACTCTGATATATCCCAGACCCCTCACAGTAACACTCTGATATATCCCACACCCCTCACTGTAACACTCTGATATATCCCACACCTCTCACTGTAACACTCTGATATATCCCACACCCCTCACTGTAACACTGATATACCCCACACCCCTCACTTTAACCCTCTGATATACCCCAAACCCCTCAATGAAACACTCTGATATACCCCACAAGTCGCACTATAACACTCTGATATATTACACACCCCTCACTTTAACACTCTAATATATCACACAACCCTCACTGTAACACTGATTTACACCACACCCCTCAATTTAACACTCTGATATATCCACACCCCTCACTTTAACACTCTGAAATACCCCACACCCCTCACTGTAACACTCTGATATACCCACACACCTCACTGTAACACTCTGATATACCCCACAACCCTCACTGTAAACCACTGATATACACCACACCCCTCACTGTAACACTCTGATATATCCCACACCCCTCACTGTAACACTCTGATATATCCCACACCCCTCACTGTAACACTCTGATATATCCCACACACCTCACGGTAACACTCAGATATACCCCACACCTCTCACTGTAACACTCTGATATATCCCACACCCCTCACTTTAACACTCTGATATATACCACACCCCTCACTGTAACACTCTGATATATCCCACACCCCTCACTGTAACACTCTGATATACTCCACACCCCTCACAGTAACACACTGGTAAATCCCACACCACTCACTGTAACACTCTGATATACCCCACACCCATCACTGTAACAGTCTGATATATCCACACCCCTCACTGTAACAATCTGATATATCACACACCCCTCATTGTAACACTCTGATATACCCCACACCACTCACTGTAATACTCTTATATGTCCCACACCCATCACTGTAAAACTCTGATATATCCCACACGCCTCACAGTAACACTCTGATATATCCCACAGCCCTCACTGCAACACTCTGATATACCCCACACCGCTCTCTGTAATACTCTGATAAATCCCAGACCCCACATTGTTACACTCTGTTATACCCCACACCTCTCACTGCAACACTCTGATATATCCCACAACCCTCTCTGTAACACTCTGATATACCCCACACCCCTCACTGTAACACTCTGATATACCCCACACCCCTGACTGTAACACTCTGATATACCCCACACCCCTCACTGTAACACTCTGATATACTCCACACCCCTCACTGTAACACTCTGATAAACGCACACCCCTCACTGTAACACTCTGATATATCCCACACCCCTCACTGTAACACTGATATACCCCATGCCCCTCACTTTAAACCTCTGAAATACGCCAAGCCCCAAACTGTAACACTCTGATATACCCCACACCCCTCACTGTAACACTTTGATATATCCCACACCCCTCACTGTAACACTCTGATTTACCCCACACCCCTCACTGTAACACTCTGATATATCCACACCCCTCACTGTAACACTCTGATATATCCCACACCCCTCACTGTAAAACTGATATGCACCTCACCACTCACTTTAACACTCTGATATACCCTAAACCCCTCACTGTAACATGCTGATATACCCCAAACACCTCACTGTAACACTCTGATATACCGCACATCCCTCACTGTAACACTCTGATATATAGCACGCTCCTCACTGTAACACACTGATATACCCCACACCCCTCACTGTAACACTCTGATATATCCCACACCCCTCACTGTAACATTCTGATATACCCCACACCCCTCACTGTAACACTCTAATATATCCCACACCCCTCATTGTAACACTCTGATATATCCCACGTCCCTCACTGTAACATTCTGATATACCCCACAACCCTCATTGTAACATCTGATATATCCCACATCCCTCAATGTAACACTCTGATATACCCCACACCCCTCACTGTAACACACTGATATACCCCACACCCCTCACTGTAACACTCTGAGATACCCCACACCCCTCACTGTAAAACTCTGATATATCCCACACCCCTCACTGTAACACTCTGATATACCCCACACCCCTCACTGTAAAACTCTGATATATCCCACACCCCTCACTGTAACACTCTGATATACCCCACACTTCTCACTGTAACACTCTGATATATCCCACACCACTCACTGTAACACTGCGATATACCCCACACCCCTCACTGTAACACTCTGATATATCGCACACCCCTCACTCTAAAATTCTGATATACCCCACACCCCTCACTGTAACACTCTGATATATCCCACACCCCTCACTGTAACACTGATATACACCACGCCCCTCACTTGAACCCTCTGAAATACGCCAAACCCTTCACTGTAACACTCTGAGATATCGCACACCCCTCACTGTAACACTCTGATATACCCCACACCCCTCACTGTAACACTCTGATATATCCCACAC
This sequence comes from Cetorhinus maximus, assembly GCF_964194155.1. Classification (NCBI taxonomy): domain Eukaryota; kingdom Metazoa; phylum Chordata; class Chondrichthyes; order Lamniformes; family Cetorhinidae; genus Cetorhinus; species Cetorhinus maximus. The sequence continues at coordinate 25,511 of NW_027599470.1, forward strand.
CACTCACTGTAACACTGCGATATACCCCACACCCCTCACTGTAACACTCTGATATATCGCACACCCCTCACTCTAACACTCTGATATACCCCACACCCCTCACTGTAACACTCTGATATATCCCACACCCCTCACTGTAGCACTGATATATCCCACGCCCCTCACTTTAACCCTCTGAAATACGCTAAACCCTCACTGTAACACTCTGATATATCGCACACCCCTCACTGTAACACTCTGATATATCCCAGACCCCTCACAGTAACACTCTGATATATCCCACACCCCTCACTGTAACACTCTGATATATCCCACACCTCTCACTGTAACACTCTGATATATCCCACACCCCTCACTGTAACACTGATAT
>NW_027599471.1:0-25872 GCF_964194155.1 Cetorhinus maximus
CCCCTCTGAGCCACTCACCATCCTGACTTGGAAATATATCGGCCGTTCCTTCACTGTCGCCGGGTCAAAATCCTGGAACTCCCTCCCTAACAGCGCTGTGGGTGTACCTACACCACAGGGACTGCAGCGGCTCAAGAAGGCAGCTCACCACCACCTTCTCAAGGAGAAAGTGTGAGAGGGAGAGAGAGTGTGAGAGGGAGAGAGAGTGTGAGAGGGAGAGAGAGTGTGAGAGGGAGAGAGAGTGTGAGAGGGAGAGAGAGTGTGAGAGGGAGAGAGAGTGTGAGAGGGAGAGAGAGTGTGAGAGGGAGAGAGAGTGTGAGAGGGAGAGAGAGTGTGAGAGGGAGAGAGAGTGTGAGAGGGAGAGAGAGTGTGAGAGGGAGAGAGAGTGTGAGAGGGAGAGAGAGTGTGAGAGGGAGAGAGAGTGTGAGAGGGAGAGAGAGTGTGAGAGGGAGAGAGAGTGTGAGAGGGAGAGAGAGTGTGAGAGGGAGAGTGAGTGTGAGAGGGAGAGAGAGTGTGAGAGGGAGAGAGAGTGTGAGAGGGAGAGTGAGTGTGAGAGGGAGAGAGAGTGTGAGAGGGAGAGAGAGTGCGAGAGGAGAGAGAGTGCGAGAGGGAGAGAGAGTGTGAGAGGGAGAGAGAGTGTGAGAGGGAGAGAGAGTGTTGGAGGGAGAGAGAGTGTGAGAGGGAGAGAGAGTGTGAGAGGGAGAGAGAGTGTGAGAGGGAGAGAGAGTGTGAGAGGGAGAGAGAGTGTGAGAGGGAGAGAGAGTGTGAGAGGGAGGGAGAGAGTGTGAGAGGGAGGGAGAGTGTGAGAGGGAGAGAGAGTGTGAGAGGGAGGGAGAGAGTGTGAGAGGGAGGGAGAGAGTGTGAGATGGAGGGAGAGAGTGTGAGAGGGAGGGAGAGAGTGTGAGAGGGAGGGAGAGAGTGTGAGAGGGAGGGAGAGAGTGTGAGAGGGAGAGAGAGTGTGAGAGGGGGAGAGAGGGGGGAGGGGGAGGGGGGGAGGGGGGAGAGAGAGAGTGGGAGAGAGAGAGGGAGAAGGGGAGAGAGAGGGGGAGAGAGAGAGTGAACGAGTGTGAGAGAGAGAGAGAGAGAGTGTGTGTCTGTGTGAGAACGTGATACCAGGTGAGTTACTGTCCGCAGGATTCCCAGCCTCTGACCTGCTCTTGCAGCCACAGTATTTATATGGCTCGTCCAGCTCAGTTTGTGGTCAACGGTAACCCCCAGGATGTTGATAGTGGTGGGGGATTCAGTGATGGTGATGCCATTGAACATCAAGGGCGATGGTTAGAATCTCTCTCCTGTTGGAGATGGTCGTGGAATGGCACTTGTGTGGCGCGAATCTGGATCCGGAGTGAGGGGAATCTTCTATATCTAGACTAGGTGTAACCTTCCTACGATAACTTAACCCTTATCACCCCCCCGGTCACAGTAACCATGTTGACGCAGGAAACAGCTCAGACTGGAATGATTACAATCATTATTAATGCCATTAATAATTGTGACAATACTCGAGGCCCCAGGAATAAAACCATCAGCCCCCACGTCCTGTTGGGAGCAGTCAGGAGGCACACATCCTGGGTGCGTGGGCGCTGTGACTGACTGGCGGAGGGGCCTTCATTCATATCGTGGCACTTGAACAATGGGGAGCCCATCAATCTCGCCGGCGTGGGGTGGGTGGTGGTCGAGCGAGGGAGCGAGTCTCCCAGGGAGGCTGCGGAAGATGGGTGGGGGGCAGCCCTTGAACACTCTGTCTGGACCCTGACATGGTCTCCCTCCAGATCGCCGTGCTCTGAGAATTCACGGAGTGGGGGTGGTGGGGAGGGGGAAAAAGGGAGATTATTCCCTGGAGAGGTGGTCTCACATGTAAACACGCATTTCTGACAGGGCGGTACAGGTCGATCCTGGGAGGCTGCTTTCCTCCCCCACCCCACCCACCCCCGACTCCCTGTCTGCAGACTGTAGAACTACAGGACATCCTTACAGGAGGAGGGGAGGGGGAGGTCGGCCGGTTTGGAGGGAGGGAGGGTCGGGGTGGGGGGTTTAATTCTGTCACTCGGAGGGTTGTGAATCTTTGGAATTCTCTATCCCAGTGAGCCCGAGGATGCCCCATCGAGGAATATATGTGAGGCTCAGACAGACAGACAGACAGGGAATTAAGGGATACGGGGATAGGGCGGGAGGAGGGGGTGGAGTTCAGACTGAAGACCAGCCAGGTGGTCAGGTTGAATGGCACAGCATCTTTAGGGCCGAATGGCCTCCCCTGCTCCTGTTTCTTATTATGTCTGCCTGTCGCATATCAGGAAAATAGGAAGCCCTCGCCCCCACTCTCCAACCCCCGCCCCCCACTCTCCAACCCCCGCCCCCCCACTCTCCAACCCCCGCCCCCCACCTCTCCAACCCCCGCCCCCCACTCTCCAACCCCCGCCCCCCACTCTCCAACCCCCGCCCCCCACCTCTCCAACCCCCGCCCCCCACTCTCCAACCCCCGCCCCCCACTCTCCAACCCCCGGCCCCCCACTCTCCAACCCCCGCCCCCCACTCTCCAACCCCCGCCCCCCACTCTCCAACCCCCGCCCCCCACTCTCCAACCCACACCCCCCCACTCTCCAACCCCCGCCCCCCACCTCTCCAACCCCCGCCCCCCCCACTCTCCAACCCCCGCCCCCCACTCTCCAACCCCCGCCCCCCCACTCTCCAACCCATGCCCCCCACTCTCCAACACCCGCCCCCCACTCTCCAACCCCCGCCCCCCACTCTCCAACCCCCGCCCCCCACTCTCCAACCCCCGCCCCCCACTCTCCAACCCTCGCGCCCCCACTCTCCAACCCCCGCCCCCCACTCTCCAACCCCCGCCCCCCACCTCTCCAACCCCCGCCCCCCACTCTCCAACCCCCGCCCCCCACCTCTCCAACCCCCGCCCCCCACTCTCCAACCCCCGCCCCCCACTCTCCAACACCCGCCCCCCACTCTCCAACCCTCGCGCCCCCACTCTCCAACCCTCGCCCCCCACTCTCCAACCCTCGCGCCCCCACACTCTCCAACCCCCGCCCCCCACCTCTCCAACCCCCGCCCCCCCACTCTCCAACCCTCGCGCCCCCACTCTCCAACCCCCGCCCCCCCACTCTCCAACCCCCGCCCCCCACCTCTCCAACCCCCGCCCCCCACCTCTCCAACCCCCGCCCCCCACTCTCCAACCCCCGCCCCCCACCTCTCCAACCCATGCCCCCCACTCTCCAACCCCCGCCCCCCACTCTCCAACCCCCGCCCCCCACCTCTCCAACCCCCGCCCCCCACTCTCCAACCCCCGCCCCCCACTCTCCAACCCCCGCCCCCCACTCTCCAACCCCCGCCCCCCACTCTCCAACCCCCGCCCCCCACTCTCCAACCCCCGCCCCCCACTCTCCAACCCCCGCCCCCCACCTCTCCAACCCACGCGCCCACTCTCCAACCCTCGCGCCCTCACAGGCACCCACCCTGTGCCCAGGAGTGAGCAGTGAACACCTCCCCCCGCCCAGACTCTCTTCCCCAGCGAGTGCTAATCGGCTGGAGGCGGACTCCGCTCCTCACTCACTCAGGAGTCAGCCTGGCCTCCGGGAGCGAGCGGCCGGCCGGCCAATCTGACTGGCCAGCAGCTCTCTGGACCCTGCAGCGTCCTTCCCGTTGGAGGCCTGCGCAGGGTTCATTTTCGGGCATTTCCCCCACCACCCCACACCCCTGCCCCGGGACTTCTCCCACCAGCCCGAAAGCTGAGGCTGGACGGGGAACAGCCTTTAAGCGGTCAATAATTGGCCACTTCGGGGCATCCATTAGGGCAAGGGCTGCCCTGCTGTTGGGGAGAGCTGGGGGGTGGGTGGGGGGTAGCAAGGCAGCATGGTCTGAAGGTCGTGCACATGCATGTGCGGGGAGTGGGGGGTGGGTGAGGGAAGCAGCCACACATCAGAGAATCCTTGCACAAGGTGACCATTCCTCTGTCACGCAGACAGTTCAGGCTCGGCCGCAGTGATATGCATGTAGTCGGGCCTCTAGCTTATCTGCCCACTCAAGCAACCTGGAAATCTGAAGGTGCAATCAAAGACTCTAGAGCTTTTCACCCCTTGGGGACAGACTGCAGATAATAAGCCTCCTAGTCAACTGCAGACCGATTGGAGGACTGGGCACGTTATACAATCTCCCTGCGAAAGCTGGCTGTGGAGTAGTCACTGGCTCACAGAGCCCTTGCAATGTCAGCATCGCCGTTTGGTCCAGTCTCCCCCCCCACCATGGTTCAAGCTAACAGTGCAGTTTTGCAGTGCAGGTTAGGTGAATGCCTGTCCCTGAGCTGAGAGCACAACATGCAGCCCAGAGGGTGAAGCTGCCGCCAATCGGTCAGGCGGAGTGGGGGCGGAGGTGGGTGGGGTTTCGGGCAGCCATGCAGCGCACTAAACTCTGGCCATCCGCGTGGTGGCCAACACCCCCCCGGGATGCGTTAAGAGGCCTTCGCGCTTAATTAAGAGAGAGTTTCTTACAATACCCAAGCTAGCCCACGCATCTCTTGCTTTCAGCCGACAGGAGGAATACATCAGGAGCACGGAGCCTGGTGACCTAGCTGGATGCCACATGGCTTACAGAGAACGCAGACGAAAGAGAAGGGAGCCACAGAGGCACTTGGCTGGGCAGAGGGAGGAGCAGCACCCTCAGGAAGGAGGAGCGGCTGTGGGGGTCCTGCACGCTGAAGTCAGTGTGCTGCCGCTGGTCGGCACCTAGCTAGACCAGGGTCTGTAGACGCTGCCTTTCATTCCTGCAGATGACCGAGACCCAGTGTCTCCAAAGACGGCTCAAGTCCAAGGAACTGGTCCTGCTGCAGGATTTGGCACCACGGGGACATGGAGGGCATCCACTGCCAGGGGCTGTGAAAGTGACCACGTGGCGCTCAATTTCTACACCAGTGGCTCCTTTCAGGGCTCCACAGGTGACCTCCGTGGGATCTCACAAGCCTCCACCCACAAATGCATCCAGGAGGCCACGGACTCCATCTTTGCGAGGGCCACACAACTTTGTGCCTTTCACCTGGGACCGGGAAAGCCAGGATGTAAGAGCTTGGGATTGGCCCAGATGCCTGGTTTCCCAGAGGTGCCGGGTGTGATTGACTGCGCTCACCTGGTGCTCAGATCTCTGTCACCGTACATGGTGGACTACATCAACCGCAAGGGCTTCCACTCACCGAGTGTTCAGCTGGTGTGCGCCCACCACAAACACATCCTACAGGCCTGCGCACGATTCCCAGGGATTGTCCATGATCCCTACGTTCTCAGTTGGTCTCAGACCCCTGACATCTTCCAGGGTCCACAGAGGCTGCAGGGTTGGCTCCTCGGGGACAAGGGCTACCCGCAGAGGGTGTGGATGATGACACCCGTGCTGTGGCCTCAGACTGCAGCAGAGCGACGCTATAATGAGGCTCATGCAGCAACTCGCAACTTGGTGGAGCAGACCATCGAGATGCTGAAAATGAGGTTCCGGTGTCTGGACCGGTCTGGTGGAGCCCTGCAATACAGTCCACAGAGGGTGTCACACATCGTCATCACCTGCTGTGCCCTTTACAACCTGGCGCTGCAACGGAGAGAGGAGCTGGAGATCTACTCCGATGAGAAGGAGGTTGATGGGGATGAGGTTGAGGAGGTCCTTGAAGGTGAGGATGGCGATGATGAGGCCCTCGCTCTGGCCAGGCAAAGCAGGCGCACTCGGTGGGGGGCCCTCAACTGCTAGATTGGTGGAGGATGATGCTGACATGCGGTGAGGAGACACCATAGACTCTCGCGTTGTATCTATGAATGTTTAACTCCAGTCTGGCTTATGGCAGCGCCAATACACCCTGTGTGGATGCTCCTGTCATAGAGACGCAGTGGGGGCCCTAATAGACGCTCGATTGCAGGAGGATGACGACAACGGGCAGTGAGGAGACAACATAGATCTTCACACAGCCTCCGAGAACGTCTGACTCCTGTCTGGCTGGGGGCAGCTCGCTTGCGCTCCGTGAGCAAGGTCAAGTCATGGAGACGCAGCGGGGAAACTTCAACTTCTCCTGATCCTATGGGCATCCCTCGTGAGCTGAATCCTTCAGGAGCGTGCTGTCACCGGACACAGAGGCTGATGAGATGGGGATCAGCCACACCTCAAAACAAGGTGCAGGGAGCACACAGGGAGAATGACAGAACTCTGTGCTGCCTGCCCAGGACCTTCTGGCAGCTATAACAAAACCCCATCGAGGTGCAGGCATGACTGACGTGATCAGTGACTGTGAAGGCACAACTTCAGGGCGCTGGGAAGGCTACACAGAGCACAGGGAGGAGGCCCCGGACTGAGGCACCTGCCTTTACCTTGTGCAGGAACCAAGGTTTCACATCTGAGTGACCCGAACACTGCTCATCAGAACAAGGAGCCACAGGGAGACCTTCTTAGGAGTTTATTGACAATAGCGAACAGTGTGTACAAGTGATTAACGCCCGCACCCAGGCTGTGCAACTACATCTTCCTACTTGAGGTGTCAGCTGTGGCTCAGTTCATAGCACCCTCGCCTTTGAATCAGAAGGTTGTGGGTTCATGTCCCACTCCCGGAAACCAAGAACTGTGAATGTACACGAAAGAGTTACATGCGATCTGTTGATAACTCGAAAGAGTTACATCTTCCTACTTCTGTGCCCGGTGGGCACCGCGGGGACTTGGGTGTTTTGTTGACCCCTTTAATCACATTTTGGTTTAATGTTTGTAAGTTTCCTTTAAAGTTTTTCCTTGATTTTATAGCTGACCTGACTTAGGGGCTGTGCTTGATTTATCCCTTAATGTGTTAATTTAGTTTATTGTTTTGACTTGAAAAGAGTTACATCTTCCTAACTTTCTTAACCCTGTCTTGGTGCTCCCCAGACATGCACAGCGGAGGTGGAGGCAGCCTGCTGACTGCGACGCTCTGTCTGTGATGACCTTGATGGGCGTCCTCTGGAGGGCCCAGACTTGGAGGGGGTCCTGGCCTGCATTTCGGGGCTCTGCTGTGTGGCAGTGACACCCTCCTCAGCCTGTGGAGCTGGATCTGCGGAGGTCACAGGAAGAGGGGAGTCAGATGGGGTGTGCACCAGCTGATCCTCCTCCTCCCTATGGATGCTCAAGGGCCCCAGGCTGACTCCTTGAGGAGAAGGGGTAGCTGGAGTGAGATCGAGCTGCCCGGCACCCCTCTTGCGTACACACTGTTGGAGGCCAGTAGCGATGGAGTTGAGCCCGCACAGCAGTGCAGGAGCGACATCCTGGACCAAGGTCTCCATGGCGGCCATCATCCTGCCAGTGTTGACCTCGGTGCATTGGCATGCTGGCGCTATCACCTCAGCCTGAAGGCAGACGTACTCCTCCATCGTGCCTTGCAGTCTGAGGAGTGCAGTGGACATCCCTTCCTGATGTTCCCGAGCTTGCCTTTGCAACTTCAGCAACTGTGACATGACTGAGTCCAGAGGCTCCACATCTGACTCGGACTCAGCAACGTTCCGGCCTCCGGCAGTCCTCCGAGTGCCGGCGACCTGGGAAGTCCCTGCCTCCGCCTGCTGTGGATCCGACAGTGCGATGTGCTCACCAGATTGTGATCCTGAGGCTATTCTGAAGCTAAGTCCCCCCCGAGGTGTGTGTCTCTGCGCTGGTGGAGGGTGTGGGTGAGCGCTGTGATGGGACTTCAAGGAGGCTGCCTTCAGATTCCTCTTCAGAGGTTTCTTTGGGGCTTGATTGGAGGCCCTGGGTCATGGACTCTGTCGGCTGTTTCCCAGACATGCCTGAGAAAGCAAGGGGAGATAATTAGTGCAGGGCAGTGGCCTGTGAAACAGGACACTTCACGCACAGCATGGTCGTCTGATGGATGTTGCACTGCTGGATCCTCACTTGGTAGAGCAGCACCGACCTCACCATCAGCACAGGACCGGTCCAGATCCTCACCGGCCAGCTGGATGGCTCTGTTTTCAAAGCCCGTGAGGACCTTGATTTCGGACATTCCTCCACCGGTCAGCGACCTCTCCCTCTTGTTGTGAGCCAGCCTGTCCTGCGTGGATAGAGATGGAGAGAGTGTAAGCAGGATGCCAAGTCAGGCCAGATGATAAGTATGCCTGGCCTGTGTGGATGGTGAGTGGTCCCATGGATGGGATGAGGACAATGACAGTGGGTGTGAGAGAGTGAATGGTGATGTCCCTTGAACCGGCAGTGAGTGAGGGCCCTGTGGATGTGTGCTGGGTTTGTGAGTGTGTGAGCTGAGAGTGATGGGAAGAGTGACTTACCCTGGCGGAGTGGAGGAGATCATTCATCCTGTTTCGGCACTGGGTGGCTGTCCTCTTTTGAAGGGCGTTGGCGCTGACCACCCTGCTGGATTGGTGGCCTTGCATCCTGGCCTACGTCCAGAGTGGGGGTAGAGGGCTTCTCGATGGGCCTGCGCTGTGTCCAGTAGGAGCTCGAGGGAGGCATCACTCAATTTGGGAGCAGCATGTTTCCTCCCTTTGGCAGCCATGACTTTCCAGCAGCTTCCGATGCCTCGGAGGGGGAGAGCGTGAGGGGTAGAGCGCGCGAGGGGTAGAGCGCGCGAGGGGTAGAGCGCGCGAGGGGTAGAGCGCGCGAGGGGGAGAGCGCGAGGTGGAGAGCGCGAGGGGGCGTGCGCGCGAGGGGGGGAACGCGAGAGCGAGAGCTCTGTTCAGGAACAGCCTTTAAACAGGGCGCCCGGGTTAATGAAGAGCTGAGGTGATGGCGGGGCGGGCGAGGGCGGGCGAGGGCGAGGGCGGGGCGGGCGAGGGCGAGGGCGGGGCGGGCGAGGGCGGGCGAATCAGCAGCTACTCTGCCAGTGGCCCAGTGTGTTTCCTGGGAAAGCATCATGAATGAGGTGGGATTGGGATGATACATCGGGATGGTCCATCATTGCAGCCAGCAGGGAAATCACCATCTCTCCCACCCGTTACCGCACTTACTGCAAACTCTGGACAATATCACCCCCAGACTCTCACCCCACTCCCGGGCCAGGCTCACTCACCGCCCCCCCCCCACCCCCCCACCAGAATAGCTCACACCCCCTCCCCCAGGCTCACATCACCACCCCCAGGCTCACCGCCCCCGCCCCCCCCCCACCTTCAAGGCTCACACATACCGCAACCCCGCCACCCACCCCCCAGACTCACACACACACCCCCCACCCCCAGGCTCACACACACCCCCCCAGATTCTCTCACACCACACACAGCCTCACAGATACCCCCCACCCAAATTCATACTCACACAGCACAGCCTGACACACACCAGCGCCAGGTTGTAAAGGGCACAGCAGGTGATGACGATGTGTGACGCTCTCTGTGGACTGTATTGCAGGGCTCCACCAGACCAGACCAGACACCGGAACCTCATTTTCAGCATCTCGATGGTCTGCTCCACCAAGTTGCGAGTTGCTGCATGAGCCTCATTATAGCGTCGCTCTGCTGCAGTCTGAGGCCACTGCACGGGTGTCATCATCCACGGCCTCTGCGGGTAGCCCTTGTCCCCGAGGAGCCAACCCTGCAGCCTCTGTGGACCCTGGAAGATGTCAGGGGTCTGAGACCAACTGAGAACATAGGGATCATGGACAATCCCTGGGAATCGTGCGCAGACCTGTAGGATGTGTTTGTGGTGGGCGCACACCAGCTGAACACTCGGTGAGTGGAAGCCCTTGCGGTTGATGTAGTCCACCACGTGCGGAGATGGAGATATGAGCACCAGGGGAGTGCAGTCAATCACACCCGGCACCTCAGGAAACCAGGCATCTGGTCAATCCCAGGCTCTTGCATCCTGGCTTTCCTGGTCCCGGGTGAAAGGCACAAAGTTGTGTGGCCCTCGCAAAGATGGAGTCCGTGACCTCCTGGATGCATTGGTGGGTGGAGGCTTGTGAGATCCCACAGAGATCACCTGTGGAGCCCTGAAAGGAGTCAGTGGGGTAAAAATCGAGCGCCACGGTCACTGTTATAGAACCTGGAAGTGGATTGCTCCATGTCCCCATGGTGTCAAATCCTGCAGGAGATGACAGACCCAAACAAATCCCCCACAACTCACCTCAACCACAGTGCTGCCCTTGTTTCCCCTTCCCCAAACTCGGCTCAGCTGCAGGGCTGCCCTTGCCCTGGCACCGTACTGTGAGCCAGCCGGGATAAAGTCTGTGCCCTCCGTTGAATGCGAAACATCTCAACCATGTGGACAAACCGGCGTCCCTTGTGAGTGCCGCACGATGGTCCTTAGGTGGGTTTGGGGCTGTGGGCTGTCGGGGGGTTGATTCTGGAGAGCTGGGCTCTACGTACACGCAGGTTGATTACAATGAAGCTCCCGGCGTCCGGTGGTGGGAAACGTTCCTCGCCATTGACGGGTGGACTGGACGACCGCAAACTGATTTTTGGCATTTGTGCCACATTGTCCCCTCACGCTGGACATGCCCAACGCCAGCGGGCAGGGAAAATCCTGCCCACAGTCTCACACACACTCACACACTCTCAGTCTCACAATCACGGTCACAGTCTCACACACACAGTCTCACATACACACTCACAGTCTCACACACACACACACAGTCTCACACTCAAAGCCTCACAGACTCTCACACACACAGACTCTCACACACACTGACTCTCACACACACTGACTCTCACACACACGCAGTCACACACACACACAGGCTCACACACACACAGGTTCACACACACACTGGCTCACACTGACTCACACACACAGAGTCACAGATACACACAGTCTCACACACAGGCTCACACACACAGTCTCACACACAGACACAGTCTCTCACACACACACACAGTCTCACACACAATGACACACACACACAGTCTCACATACACAAACAGACTCACACTCACACAGTCTCACACACACAGTCTCACACACACACATAGTCTCACACACAGACTCACACACACACAGTCACAGATACACACAGTCTCACACACAGACACAGTCTCACACATACACAGACACACAGTCTCACACACACACTCACACACACAGACATACAGGCACACACTGTCTCTCACACACAGACACAAACACACAAACCACACAGACACACACACACATAGATACACATTGTCTCACGCACAGACACAGATCACACATACACACACCACACACACACATTTACTCAGTCACGGTCACTCATTCCCACATTGATTCACATTCAGAAATGCACAGATGGAAAAACAGTGAGAGGTGCAGATGGAGAGAGCGTGAAAGAAACAGATGAAGAGAGAATGAGAGACTGACATAGAGCGATAGCGGGAGGAAGAGACTGAGAGACATTGGTTACAACACCAACAACCCGGTGGGTGGCAAACACGAACATACAAACATGTAAAATAGGAGCAGGAGTAGGCCATTCGGCCCCTCGAGCCTGCTCTGCTATTCAATAAGATCATGGCTGATCTGTTTGTGTTTTGAGTTCCACATTCCCATCTACCCCTGATAACCTTCGATTCCCTTGCGTAAGTAGAATCTATCTACCTCTGCCTAAAAAATATTCAGTGACCCCACCCCCACCCCCTTCTGAGGCAGAGAGTTCCAAAGTCGTACAGCCCTCTGGGAGAAAAAATTCTCCTCATCTCTGTTCTAAAAGGGTGACCCCTAATTTTAAAACACTGTCTCCTAGTCCTGGACTCACCCACAAGAGGAAACATCCTTTCCACGTCCACCTTGTCCAGGCCGTTCAGGATCTTGTACACGTCGATCAAATCACCCCCTCACTCTTCTAAACTCCAGTGGAAACAAGCCCAGTCTGTCCAACCTTTCCTCATAAGACAACCCACTCATTCCAGGTATCAATCTAGTGACCCTCCTCTGAACCACCTCCATTGCATTTACATCCTTCCTTAAATAAGGAGACCAAAACTGCAAACACAATACTCGAGATGTGATCTCACCAACACCCTGTATAACTGAAGCATGACATCCTTACTTTTATGTTCAATTCCCCTTCTAATAAAGGATAGCATTCCATTAGCCTTCTTGATACTTGCTGTACCTGTAAACTAACTTAGTGACTCATGCACTAGAACACCCAGATCCCTCTGCACTTTGCAATTCTGCAGCTGTTCTCTGTTTAAGTGATACTCTGCTTTTTTATTCTTCCTGCCAAAGTGAACAACTTCACATTCTCCCATCTGCCAGATTTTTGTCCGCTCACTCAAACTACCTGTATCCATCTGTAACCTCCTTATGTCTTCTTCACAACATACTTTCCTACCTATCTTTGTGTCACCTGCAAATTTGGCGACCGTGTCTTCACTCCCCTCATCTAAGTCATTGGTGTAAATCGTAAAAAGTTGAGGCCCCAGTACAGACCCCCGCAGACTCCACTCGTCACATCCAGCCAATCCTTAGGGATTGAGATCCTTAGGGAGAGGGAGGGGAGGAATGAAGGAGGAAGGGGTGCGGGAGGGAGAGAGAGAGAGAGAGAGAGAGGATAGAGAATCATTGACTGGATTCCTTCTATGCTGTAGCCTCTAGCCTGGAATTCTACAATCTCCGTTGAGCAAAGCTGCCCTGTACTTTCCCCGTAACCCTGTCCGTAACCTCTTCAGGTTCCCTACCCCTTCTGAAGGCCCAAGATTGAAGGGAGGGAAAGAGGAACAACGTGGGGGGAGGGGGGTGTGTGGGGGAAGGGTTTGAGTGACTTAGAGAGAGGAAATGATCAGAGAAACAATGAGAGTTGGGGGGAGACAGAGAGAGAGAGAGAGAAGACAGAGGGAGAGAGAGGGAGCGAGTCATAGAGGGAGGGACATAGAGGGAGAGAAGGGCGAGGGAGGGAGAGGGAGACAGTCACACAGAGAGAGAGAGAGAGAGAGAGAGAAAGAGGGGACTGGGAGGAAGAGAGTCACACACAGAGGGAGAGACATAAAGGGAGAGAGGTAAAGGGAGGGACAGGGAGAGAGAGTCACAGAGAGAGAGAGACATTGAGGGAGAGAGAAGGGGGAAAGAGAGAGAGTCACATAGAGGGAGAGTGGAGAGGGAGGAAGTGGGAGAGAAAGAGGGAGAGAGGTGAAGGGAGGGACAGGGAGAGAGAGTCAGAGAGAGAGAGAGACATTGAGGGAGAGAGAAGGGGGAAAGAGAGAGAGTGACATAGAGGGAGAGTGGAGAGGGAGGGAGTGGGAGAGAAAGACACACAGAGGGAGAGGCTGTGAGAGAGGGAGAGAGAAAGAGAGGGGGGAGAGAGATAGAGGGAGAGAGAGAGACACACACAAGGGGAGAGACAGACAAAGAGAGAGAGAGAGAGAGTGAGAAAGATGGAGGCAGAAAAACAGAGCAAAAAAGAGAGGGACAGAGAGAGAATGGAACACCGAGAGCAGAGGACAGAGAGGGAGAGAGTGACAGAGAAAGACAGGGAGAGAGAGAGAGAGACAAAAAGAGATATAGAGAGAGAGGGGGACAGGGACATCCAGAGAATGGGAGACTGAGAGAGACAGTGAGAGAGGGATAGAGTGACGGAGGGACATAGTGAGGGAGCAGGGACAGAGGGTGTGAGGGAACGACAGAGAGAAAGGGAGGGAGGCGGAAAGAGAGAGAGAGAGAGAGAGAGAGATGCAGAGAATAATCCAGACGGTGAATGAACCCTCATTAATCCTGGATGACATCCAAGGAGCGGGAGGAAGACAGGGAGCTCGAGCTGTCAGGAATCTCTGCGGGGACCGTGGGTGGGTGGGTGGGTGGGTGGGTGGGTGCTGGAGATCGACAGGAGTCACATCCCCTCTTCACCCCACCCCATGGTGAATACCTGACCATCCCCCCCCACCCCGCCCTCAGCAAACTGCGCCCCGACCTCCTCCTCCTCCCCCTCCTCCCACCCCGACCGAGTGACGCAGGCCGTGGGAGGAGAGAGGGAACAGAGTGCGGCAGAATGTGACCGGGGGAGGAGGAGAACTCCCGGTCTTTGTTCCAGAGTGGCCAGGATGTGGCTGGCAAAGTCCGGGATGTTCTGTTCCCTCTCAACAGGAAAGGAAACTGAGCCAAGAGCGAGATGTCAGCCCGAAAGACTTCAGAGCGGCTGTCACGTGACGCCTCCCCCAGAGGATCAGCACAGGGGTGGGCCCTTCAGCCCATTGAATCAGTGCCGGCCCTTGAGAAGAGCAATCGGGATCCTCTCCCTGCTCTCCGGCCCCCGCAGCCACCATGTTATATTCCCATAATCCCCCTTGCAATTTCTCCGCGACATCCAGGTGTGAGCCCGCAGGTTGGGCCACAGGTGATGTGCCGAGCGCCAAGAGCCGACACCGGCAGCGAGGGGCCGAAGGGCCACCGGCCGTCAATGGTGAGGAATTCCTGCGTCGCTACGCTCGCCCAAGCAGAGAGGGAGAGGGAGAGAGAGAGAGAGAGAGGCGGGGAGAAAGGGCTGCATTGGCGGGGCCTGAGGAGGTCCGGAAGGGCTTGGCAATCAGCGCAAGGGCCTCAGGAGGCGCGGGCAGGGTGGTAATGGAGGGGGAAAGGCTGCCATTTGGGGGCAAAGCAAGATCCCACCAAACTTCACTGTCTAGATCATGGGTCCCTTCCTCCTCGAGGTTGGGTGAGGGGAAGGTCGCCTAACCCCGCGACGCTCTACTTCCAGTCGTGGCCACGGGTTGTTCAACGTGCAGCTCAGAGGGTGGGAAAGGCCTTGGTTTAATGCCTGATAGTGAAAGGCAGAAACTCCAGTACAGTGCCGAAACCACGCAGTACTGAGGGAGTGCCGCACTGTCAGAGGGACAGGACTGAGGGAGTGCTGTACTGTCAGATGGTCAATACTGAGGGAGTGCTGCACTGTCGGAGGGACAGTACTGAGGGAGTGATGCACTGTAAGAGGGTCAGTACTGAGGGAGTGCCGCACTGTCAGAGGTCAGTACTGAGGGAGTGCTGCACTGTCAGAGGGTCAGTACTGAGGCTGCACTGTCAGAGGGTCAGTACTGAGGGAGTGCTGCACTGTCGGAGGGACAGTACTGAGGGAGTGATGCACTGTAAGAGGGTCAGTACTGAGGGAGTGATGCACTGTAAGAGGGTCAGTACTGAGGGAGTGCTGCACTGTCGGAGGGTCAGTACTGAGGGAGTGCTGCACTGTCAGAGGGTCAGTACTGAGGGAGTGCTGCACTGTCAGAGGGTCAGTACTGAGGAGTGCCGCACTGTCGGAGGGTCAGTACTGAGGGAGTGCTGCACTGTCGGAGAGTCAGTACTGAGGGAGTGCTGCACCGTCGGAGGGTCAGTACTGAGGGAGTGCTGCACTGTCAGGCATTCAGTACTGAGGGAGTGCTGCACTGTCAGATGGTCAGTACTGAGGGAGTGCTGCACTGTCAGATGGTCAGTACTGAGGGAGTGCTGCACTGTCAGAGGGTCAGTACTGAGGGAGCGCTGCACTGTCAGGGGGTCAGTACTGAGGGAGTGCTGCACTGTCAGAGGGTCAGTACTGAGGGAGTGCTGCACTGTCGGAGGGTCAGTACTGAGGGAGTGCTGCACTGTCAGAGGGTCAGTACTGAGGGAGTGCTGCACTGTCAGTGGGTCAGTACTGAGGGAGTGCTGCACTGTCAGAGGGTCAGTACTGAGGGAGTGCTGCACTGTCAGTGGGTCAGTACTGAGGGAGTGCTGCACTGTCGGAGGGTCAGTACTGAGGGAGTGCTGCACTGTCAGGCAGTCAGTAATGAAGGAGCGCTGCACTGTCGGAGAATGTCATGACCCGGTAGTTGGTAAAGCTGAGTTATTTAATAATCCCGGAGGGAAACTTTAAACAACTGTCATAACCTATATTTTTAAGTGGTATGTTTGAGGTGCAACTCTAAATTCAGGAATCAGACCACCAGTTCTCGAGAGGTTTCATTATAAACTAGATGAATCATTTTATTAATTTACACAAGTTAAACATATCCACATGGCTCCAAATTACTGTGATCATAACTTGTAACAAATTCCCAAATGAATCTCCATTAAGGCAACAACAACCCATAGACGTAACCAAACACCAGGCAAAGCATTTTCACCTTACAAATGCAAAAAGAGGTTCCTTTCACTTTGGTTCCTGTGAAGACAGTTGTAGGCTTACATCTACTTTGATCTTACATTGCCTCTGCCCTGCACACACAAAATTGTTGAGGTTATTCCTAGCACAGCTCATTGAATGTAAATTCTCATTGTATCACCAGGCCCTTTGAACTCCACCTCTTCTAACAATAAAATCCCTTTCATAGTGCCAATTTTATTAGTAATATAAACATTGCTTGGTCTCTGCTAGCTAGGTGCCAGATTTCACTCGCCTTCTTGAATGCTCTACTGAAAAAATGCATATGCTCTCTACCTCTCTTACATCTCAAACTAGTACATATGAAAGCACCCAGACTATCTGGCTTTAATCCAAATAAGACACACCCACAGACTAAACCTCTATTTTAAAGAAAAATACTTTCCAATAACATTTTAAACATTAATAGCCTCATGGCACTCGCCACCCCTACATCTCTCACTGTCTCCACCCCTTCATCATTCGCTGTCTCCATTCTTCATCTCCCACTGTCTCCATCCTTTTGCCCTCACTGTCGCCATCCCTTCAACTCTTACTGTCGCCATCCCTTCATCATACACTGTCTCCACACCTTCATCACTCAGTTTCTCCATTCCTTCATCTCCCACTGTCTCCATCCCTTCTTTCCTGACTGTCCCCACCCCTTCATCTCTCTGCCTCCATTCCTTCATTAATCACAGTCCCAATCCTTTCATCTTTCACTGTGTCCATCCCTTCACCTTTCAGTTTCTGCATTTCTTCATCTCTCACTGTCACAATCCCTTCATCTCTCACTGTGACAATCCCTTCATCTCTCACTGTCACAATCCCTTCATCTCCCTTGTCTCTACTCTTTCATCCTTCACTGGCTTCACCCTTCATCTCTCAGTCTCTCCATCCCTTCATCTCTCATTCTCTCCATCCCTTCATCTCTCAGCCTCTCCACCCGTTCATCCCTCAGTCTCCCCATCCCTTCGTAGCTCATTCTCTCCATCCCTTCATCTCTCAGCCTCTCCATCCCTTCATCTCTCAGACTCTCCATCCCTTCATCTCTCAGCCTCTCCACCCCTCCATCTCTCAGCCTCTCCACCCCTTCATCTCTCAGTCTCTCCATCCCTTCATCTCTCAGTCTCTCCATCCCTTCATCCCTCAGTCTCTCCACCCCTTCATCTCAGTCTCTCCATCCCTTCATCTCTCAGCCTCTCCACCCCTTCATCTCTCAGTCTCTCCATCCCTTCATCTCTCAGTCTCTCCATCCCTTCATTTCTCAGCTTCTCCACCCCTTCATCTCTCAGTCTCTCCACCCCTTCATCTCTCAGTCTCTCCGCCCCTTCATCTCTGAGTCTCTCCATCCCTTCGTAGCTCATTCTCTCCATCCCTTCATCTCTCATTCTCTCCATCCCTTCATCTCTCAGCCTCTCCACCCGTTCATCCCTCAGTCTCTCCATCCCTTCGTAGCTCATTCTCTCCATCCCTTCATCTCTCAGCCTCTCCATCCCTTCATCTCTCAGACTCTCCATCCCTTCATCTCTCAGCCTCTCCACCCCTCCATCTCTCAGCCTCTCCACCCCTTCATCTCTCAGTCTCTCCATCCCTTCATCTCTCAGTCTCTCCATCCCTTCATCCCTCAGTCTCTCCACCCCTTCATCTCAGTCTCTCCATCCCTTCATCTCTCAGCCTCTCCACCCCTTCATCTCTCAGTCTCTCCATCCCTTCATCTCTCAGTCTCTCCATCCCTTCATTTCTCAGCTTCTCCACCCCTTCATCTCTCAGTCTCTCCACCCCTTCATCTCTCAGTCTCTCCGCCCCTTCATCTCTGAGTCTCTCCATCCCTTCATCCCTCAGTCTCTCCACCCCTTCATCTCTCAGCCCCTCCATCCCTTCAGCTCTCAGTCTCTCCATCCCTTCATCTCTCAGTCTCTCCACCCCTTCATCTCTCAGTCTCCCCACCCCTTCATCTCTCAGTCTCTCCAACCCTTCATCTCTCAGTCTCTCCACCCCTTCATCTCTCAGTCTCTCCACCCCTTCATCTCTCAGACTCTCCACCCCTTCATCTCTCAGTCTCTCCATCCCTTCATCTCTCAAACTCCCCACCCCTTCATCTCTCAGTCTCTCCATCCCTTCATCTCTCAGTCTCTCCATCCCTTCGTAGCTCATTCTCTCCATCCCTTCATCTCTCAGTCTCTCCACCCCTTCATCTCTCAGTCTCTCCATCCCTTCATCTCTCAGTCTCTCCACCCCTTCATCTCTCAGTCTCTCCACCCCTTCATCTCTCAGTCTCTCCACCCCTTCATCTCTCAGTCTCTCCATCCCTTCATAGCTCATTCTCTCCATCCCTTCATCTCTCAGTCTCTCCACCCCTTCATCTCTGAGTCTCTCCATCCCTTCATCTCTCAGTCTCTCCATCCCTTCATCTCTCATTCTCTCCATCCCTTCATCTCTCCGTCTCTCCATCCCTTCATCTCTCAGTCTCTCCACCCCTTCATCTCTCAGTCTCTCCACCCCTTCATCTCTCAGTCTCTCCATCCCTTCATCTCTCAGTCTCTCCACCCCTTCATCTCTCAGTCTCTCCATCCCTTCACCTCTCAGTCTCTCCACCCCTTCATCTCTCAGTCTCTCCATCCCTTCATCTCTCAGTCTCTCCATCCCTTCATCTTTGAGTCTCTCCATCCCTTCATCTCTCAGTCTCTCCATCCCTTCATCTCTCAGTCTCTCCATCTCTTCATCTCTCCGTCTCTCCATCCCTTCATCTCTCAGTCTCTCCACCCCTTCATCTCTCAGCTTCTCTACCCCTTCATCTCTCAGCCTCTCCACCCCTTCATCTCTCAGTCTCTCCACCCCTTCATCTCTCAGTCTCTCCACCCCTTCATCTCTCAGTCTCTCCATCCCTTCATCTTTCAGTCTCTCCATCCCTTCACCTCTCAGTCTCTCCACCCCTTCATCTCTCAGTCTCTCCACCCCTTCATCTCTCAGTCTCTCCATCCCTTCATCTCTTAGTCTCTCCATCCCTTCATTTCTCAGTCTCTCCACCCCTTCATCTCTCAGCCTCTCCATCCCTTCATCTCTCAGACTCCCCACCCCTTCATCTCTCAGTCTCTCCACCCCTTCATCTCTCAGTCTCTCCACCCCTTCATCTCTCAGACTCCCCACCCCTTCATCTCTCAGTCTCACCTTCCCTTCATCTCTCATTGCCCAATCTTCAGGGGAGACTTTCCTCTTCCTCCCTCCGAGCGCACTCTGTGAGTACACATCAGGGAGATCACATCTCCGGCTTAGACTCTCTATCCCTTAAATGAATATTAATCGATGGGTTGGGAAAGCACAGTTCACTGATGTGTATCCCTCACATTAATGTGGAAAACACTTATTTTAACAGGTTTGTAAAAAGCACATGATTCCTGTAACACATATGCCTCACTCTTAGCCACCCGAATATTTATTCTGTGCCAGCGCTGTCTATGTAACCATCTGTGATTTACTCAATCTCCAAGACCACCTACTTTTTCCTCTCTGTAACATCGACTAATTCCATTCCAGCCTCAGCTCATCTGCTGCTGAAACTCATCTCTAGGTTTCACTATTCCAGTGCTCTCCTGGGAGGAACACTACCTTCCACCCCGTGTAAATACAACTTATCCAACTCTCTGCTGCCCCTTTTAAAAAATTCATTCACGGGTTGTTAGCTTCGCCGACTGGGCCCAACATTTATTGCCCATCCCTAATTGCCCCTTGAGAAGGTGGTGGTGAGCTGCCTTCTTCAACCGCTGCAGTCCCTGTGGTGTAGGTACACCCACAGTGCTGTTAGGGAGGGAGTTCCAGGATTTTGACCCAGCGACAGTGAAGGAACGGCCGATATGTTTCCAAGTCAGGATGGTGAGTGGCTTGGAGGGGAACTTGCAGATGAAGGTGTTCCCCATGTGTCTGCTGCCCTTGTCCTTCAAGATGGTAGTGGTCGTGGGTTTGGAAGGTGCTGTCTAAGGAGCCTTGGTGAATTCCTGCAGTGTATCTTGTAGATGGTACACACACTGCTGCTACTGTGCGTCGGTGGTGGAGGGAGTGAATGTTTGTGGTGCCAATCACAGAATCACACAGTGCAGAAGAGGCCCTTCGGCCCATCGAGTTTGCATTGACATGTGAGAAACACCTGACCTACCTACCTAATCAAGCGGGGCTGTTTTGTCCTGGACGGTGTCGAGCTTCTTGAGTGTTGTGGGAGCTGCACTCACCCAGGCAAGTGGGGAGTATCCATCACACTCCTGACTTGTGCCTTGTAGATGGTGGACAGGCTTTGGGGAGTCAGGAGGTGAGTTACTCGCTGCAGGATTCCCAGCCTCTGACCTGCTCTTGTAGCCACAGTATTTATATAGAGTCATAGAGGTCTACAGCACAGAAATAGGCCATTCGGCCCATCGAGTCTGCGCCAGTAAAACAAGTACCTAACTATTGTAATCCCATTTTCCATCACTAGGCCCATAGCCTTGTATGCCATGTGGCATCACAAGTGCACATCCAAATGCTTCTTAAATGTTATGAGGGTATCTGCCTCTACCATCCTTTCAGGCAGTGAGTTCCAGATTCCCACTGACTCATTCAAGAAGGAAATAGGGAGAGTATAGAGCCAACATATTCCAGTAAACACAAAGGGTGGGACCTTTCAACAAATGCAGGGAACCCTGGATGTCGAGGGATATACAGGATTGGATACAGAGAAAAAGGGAGGCTTATGGCAGATACTGAGGAAGCCCTAGAGGAGTATAGAATGTGCAGGGGGGAACTCTGATTTCTGGCCCATCCTTCTCCTTTTCCATAACAACCTTGAATCTAAGGGAGTTATGATCACTATCTACAAAATGCTCCCCCACTGATACCTCTACCACTTGCCTGGCTTCATTCCCTAAATTTAAATCCAGGACTGTCCCCTCTCTTCTAGGACCTTCTATGTACTGGCTTAAAAAGCTCTCCTGGATGCATTTTAAGAATTCCGCTCCCTCTAAACCTATCACACTATGACCAACCCAGTTAATGTTGGGGAAGTTGAAATCCCCCACTCTTAGTACCCTATTATTTTTACACTTCTCTGAAATTTGTCTACATATCTGCTCTTCTATTTCTCCCTGACTGTGTAAGTGCCTATAGTACACTCCCAGCAATGTGATTGCTCCTTTTTTGTTTTTCAGTTCTACCCACATAGCTTCATTTGAGGAACCTTCTCAGATGTCATCCCTCCTTACTGTTGTATTGATTCCTTGATTAATGTTGCGATACCCTCTCCTCTTTTACCTCCTTCCCTGTCTCACCTGAAGACCCTATCTCCTGGAATATTGAGCTGCCAATCCTGTTCCTTTCTCAACCATGTCTCTGTGACAGCAATGACATCATACTACCATGTGTTAATTTGTGCCTTCAACTCATCTGCCTTATTCGTCAGACTCCTTGCGTTAAAACAAATACCATCCAATCTTGCCAAACTCCCTTGTGCCTTTACTGGCATTTAATTTCTATGCCTTCCAGACTCACTTGCTCTCTCTTCTAATTTTGGCTGTGCATCTCCCCCTGCTGAACCTCCTCTCAGGATCCCATCCCCCTGCCAAGTTAGTTTAGACCTTCCCCAACAGCACTAGCAAACCTCCTCACAAGGATGTTGGTCCCATTCCGGTTCAGGTGCAAACCGTCCACCTTGTACATGTCCCACTGCCTCCAGAAACGGCCCCTATGTCCCAGAAATCTAAAGCCCTCCCTCCTGCATCATCTCTACAAGCCACACATTCATCTGGACTAACCTCCTATTTCTATACCCACCAGTGCGTGGCACCAGAAGTAATCCAGAGATTACCACCTTTGAGATCCTGTTTTTAAATCTGCTTCCTAGCTCCCTAAATTCTGCTTGCAGGACCTCATCCCTCTTTCTAGTTATGTCGATATGTACCACGATATCTGTCTGTTTGCCCTCCCCATTTAGAATGCCCTGCAGCCGTTCAGTGACATCCTTGACCCTGGCACCAGGGAGGCAACATACTATCCTGGAGTCATGTCTACGGCCGCAGAAACGCCTGTCTGTTCCCCTTACTATTGAGTCTCCTGCCATTGCTCTCCCCCTCTTTATCCTCCCACCCTGTGTAGCTGAGCCATTCATATTGCCATGTGCGTGGCTGCACTCCCCAGAGGAACCATCACTCTCACCATTTTCCAACACAGAAAAACGGTTCTCGAGTGAGATGCTCCCTGAGGATTTCCTGTCTACCTGCCTGACACCTTTCATCTAACTGATGGTCACCCATTCCCTCTCTGTCTGCACTTCCGTAAGCTGTGGGGTGACCATGTCTAAAAACGTGCTAACCATGAAACTCTCAGCTTCGAGGATGCACCTCAGTGCCTCCAGCTGCCGTGCAAGCTCTGAAACTTGGGAGCTCAAGTAGCTGCAGCTGGTGGCACTTCCTGCACACAGGGTCAGTCAGGGCGTAAGGAGTGCCTAGGACTTCCCACATATTGCAGGCGGTACATAACACGGGACTGAGCTGCCCTGTCATGCCGCTAGCTAAAAAAAACCCTTAAATTTAAATACAGTAAAAAAACTTTAAATTATTTATGTACTTTAAATAAAACCTAGAATTCTTCCCTTTCCTTAGCTTAATCTATTTTAAACTGGAGAAAAACACTTAACCTCTACTCACTAATCAACTCTCACCTTTGTGCTGACATCACTTTTTGAAGCTTCCCCGCACTCGTGCTGGTTCTGATCTCTCTGCCACTCTCTCACGTTGTCTTGTGATGGCACTCATGTTATTTTCAACAAGAACTGACTGCAGGACTCTCTCCCCAGACTGCTTCACCACGATGCTGACTGCAGGACTCTCTCCCCAGACTGTTTCACCACGATGCTGACTGCAGGACTCTCTTCCCAGACTGCTTCACCACGATGCTGACTGCAGGACTCTCTCCCCAGACTGTTTCACCACGATGCTGACTGCAGGACTCTCTCCCCAGACTGCTTCACCATGATGCTGACTGCAGGACTCTCTCCCCAGACTGCTTCACCGCGATGCTGACTGCAGGACACTCTTCCCAGACTGCTTCACCGCGATGCTGACTGCAGGACTCTCTCCCCAGACTGCTTCACCGCGATGCTGACTGCAGGACTCTCTCCCCAGACTGCTTCACCGCGATGCTGACTGCAGGACTCTCTCCCCAGACTGCTTCACCGTGATGCTGACTGCAGGACGCTCTTCCCAGACTGCTTCACCACGATGCTGCCTGCAGGACTCTCTCCCCAGACTGCTTCACCACGATGCTGACTGCAGGACTCTCTCCCCAGACTGTTTCACCATGATGCTGACTGCAGGACTCTCTCCCCAGGCTGCTTCACCGTGATGCTGACTGCAGGATGCTCTTCCCAGACTGCTTCACCACGATGCTGACTGCAGGACACTCTTCCCAGACTGCTTCACCACGATGCTGACTGCAGGACGCTCTTCCCAGACTGCTTCACGCTGATGCTGACTGCAGGACTCTCTCCCCAGACTGCTTCACCGTGATGCTGACTGCAGGACGCTCTTCCCAGACTGCTTCACCGTGATGCTGACTGCAGGTCACTGTTCCCAGACTGCTTCACCGCAATGCTGACTACAGGTCACTGTTCCCAGACTGCTTCACCGCAATGCTGACTGCAGGTCACTGTTCCCAGACTGCTTCACCGCAATGCTGACTGCAGGTCACTGTTCCCAGACTGCTTCACCGTGATGCTGACTGCAGGACGCTCTTCCCAGACTGCTTCACCACGATGCTGACTGCAGGACACTCTTCCCAGACTGCTTCACCACAATGCTGACTGCAGGACGCTCTTCCCAGACTGCTTCACCGTGATGCTGACTGTAGGACTCTCTTCCCAGACTGCTCCACCGCGATGCTGACTGCAGGACACTGTTCCCAGACTGCTTCACCGCAATGCTGACTGCAGGACACTGTTCCCAGTCTGCTTCACTGCGATGCTGACTGCAGGACACTGTTCCTAGACTGCTTCACCGCGATGTTGACTGCAGGACGCTCTTCCCAGACTGCTTCACCAGATAGATAGGTTTTTACAACAGCTGATAATAGCATCATGGTCATTATTACAGAGTCTGACTCTCAATTTCAGGTTTTATTAATTGAATTTAAATTCCAACAGTGATTGTGGTGGGAATTGAACCTATGCCCTGAGAAGATTTGCCTGACCCTCTGGGTTATAAATCCCAGTGACATTACCATGACGCCACCATTTCCTTGAGGTGGCTATATGGCTGGTCCAGTTCAGTTTCTGGTCAATGGTAATATCCAGGGTGCTGATAGTGGGGGATTCAGCCATGGTAATGCCAAGGGGGTGATAGTTAGATTCTCTCTTGTTGGACATGGTCATTGCCTGGCACTTGTGTGGCGCGAATGTTACTTGCCACTTGTCAGCCCAAACTGACATTTGCCGCATTTGGACATGGACTGCTTCAGTATCTGAGGAGTTGTGAATGGTGCTGAACATTGTGCAATCATCAGCGAACATCCCCACTTCTGACCTTAGGATGGGGAACAGCGCTAGTTTGTGCTTCATGGCGTGAGAAGACCCTTAGCGCTTTGGATAGATAGAGACAGCGAGGAGAGAGAAAGATATAGTGGTGAAGAGAAAGACTGTGAGGAGAGAGGGAGACTGTGCCAGAGAGAGGGGGGAAAGAGATCTGGGATCAATGGATACAGAAATACATACATTGGGAAGAGAGATAAAAAGAAGAGAGAGAGAGATGGGAGGGAAAAGGGCATAGGATAGAAACAGTTGGGCAACCAGTGGATAAGGAGAGAGAGACAGACGAGAGCAGTTAGAGAGACAGAGAGAGAGACAGACAGACAGGTGGGTACAAACTGAGACAGTGACTGACAAGCAACAGAGATGATACATGTGAGACAGAGAGCATGAGACAGAGAGAAGAGAGTGAGAAAGGGAGGGAGAAAGACAGAAAAAGGAGACACAGGAAAGCAGGAGAGAAGGAGAGAGAGAAAGGAATAGAGGGACTATATAGAGTGGAAATGGCTGTCTTTGCTATGGATGGCCATAGGGTTAACATGTGCATTTACTGTTTCTCTGACTCACATTGCCATGGAGGGATTGACTCATTTAAAGTAAAAATTCTGATGCCGCATTCCTACTTCTTATTAATCCGCGGGATGTGTGCCAGCATTTACTGTCTACCCCCAATCGCCCTCGAGAAGCTGGTGAGCTGCCTTCTGGGCGAGTTGCTAGGCCATTTCCAAGGGTAGCGAGGAGTTAACCACATTGCTGTGGGCCTGCGGTCTCACAGAGGAAGGGCACATCTGGAAAATCGAGGCTCATGCATTTAATTTTGTGCATTATCACTGATTGATACAAGCGGGGATGAAGAAAACCATCCCATCACCATGAAGTGTTTGGTCTGATTAGGCCAAATGGGCCTAATAATTGAGAAAGTCTAATTGGGCTAAGGAAGTTGAGCGGGGATAGGTCGGGAATGACGATGATGTCGGTTTATCTACCACATCGCAATTGTGTGCAGACAGGGCTGCTGTCTTAGTTTGAAATGCAACTACTCTCTGTTTACTGTTGCTCAGCCAACTCCAATCCACGTTATCACTGTTTCGTTTATTCCACGGGCCTCAACTTTGTTTGTATGTGGCACTTTGTCAAATGCCTTTTGGAAGCCCACGTAAACCACATCTACTAGAAGCTGTGGGACTCCTGGCGGTGTAAGGGGAGATTTGAGCCCAGTGTCGATGTTGCTTTCTGCCCAGAGAAGAGGGAGATTATGAAGAGAGATTGAAAGTACATGAGAAACAGGGTCACAATATCGCAGAGATAAGGA
>NW_027599472.1:0-25868 GCF_964194155.1 Cetorhinus maximus
GAGACGCGGTCGAGAGAGAGAGAGACGTGGTGGAGAGAGAGGGAGAGAGACAGGGTCGAGCGAGAGAGAGACGGGTCGAGAGAGATAGAGAGAGAGACGGGGTCGAAAGTGAGAGAGAGAGACGGGGTCGAGCGAGAGAGAGAGAGAGACGTGGTCGAGCGAGAGAGAGAGCGAGAGAGAGACGGGGTCGAGAGAGAGAGAGAGAGGGAGAGAGACGGGATCGAGCGAGAGAGACAGAGAAGGAGGTTGAGCGAGAGAGAGAGAGAGACAGGGTCGAACGAGAGAGAGAGAGAGAGACGGGGTCGAGCGAAAGAGAGAGAGAGAGAGGGACAGGGTCGAGAGAGGGAGAAACGGTTTCAAGCGAGAGAGAGAGAGAGGCGGTGTCGAGCGAGAGAGAGAGAGGGACAGGGTCGAGTGAGAGGGAGACAGACGGGATCGAGCGAGAGAGACAGAGAAGGAGGTTGAGCGAGCGAGCGAGAGAGAGAGAGATGGGTTTGAGCGAGAGAGAGAGACGGGTTCAGCGAGAGGCAGAGAGAGAGATGGGGTTGAGCGAGAAAGAGAGAGACGGGGTCGAGCGAGAGAGAGAGAGCGAGACAGGTCGAGCGAGAGAGAGGGAGAGAGACGGGGTCGAGCGAGAGAGAGAGAGACGGGGTTGAGCGAGAGCGAGAGAGAGAGACGGGGTCGAGCGAAAGAGAGATACGGTGTCCAGTGAGAGAGGGAGAGAGACGGGGTCGAGCGAAAGAGAGAGAGAGGGACAGGGTCGAGAGAGAAAGAAACGGGTTCGAGCGAGAGAGAGAGAGAGAGACGGTGTCGATCGAGAGAGAGAGAGGGACAGGGTCGAGCGAGAGAGAGACCGACGGGATCGAGCGAGAGAGACAGAGAAGGAGGTTGAGCGAGCGAGAGAGAGAGACGGGTTCGAGCAAGAGAGAGAGAGAGACGGTGTTGAGTGAGAGAGAGAGAGGCACAGTTTCGAGCGAGAGAGAGACAGACGGGATCGAGCGAGAGAGACAGAGAAGGAGGTTGAGCGAGCGAGAGAGAGAGAGACAGGGTCGAACGAGAGAGAGAGAGAGAGACGGGGTCGAGCAAGAGAGAGAGAGAGAGAGAGACGGGGTCGAGCGAGAGAGAGAGCGACGGGGCCGAGCGAGAGAGAGAGAGAGAATGGGTCGAGCGAGACAGAGAGTGAGACGGGGTCGAACGAGAAAGAGAGAGACGGGGTCGAGCGAGAGAGAGAGAGAAAGAGAGAGACGGGGTCGAGCGAGAGCATGAGAGAGAGAGAGAGAGACGGGGTCGAGAGAGAGAGAGAGAGAAGGAGGTTGAGAGAGAGAGAGAGAGACAGGGTCGAGCAAGAGCGAGAGAGAGAGAGAGACGGGGTCAAGAGAGAGAGAGAGACAGGGTCGAGTGAGAGAGAGACGGGGTCGAGAGAGAGAGAGAGAGAGAGACGGGGTCGAGCGAGAGAGAGAGAGAGAGACGGGGTCGAGCGATAGAGAGAGACGGGGTCGAGCGAGAGAGAGTGAGAGAAGGGGTCGAGCGAGAGAGGGAGTGAGACTGGGTCGAACGAGAGAGAGAGAGACGGGGTCGAGCGAGAGAGAGAGAGAGAGAGAGAGAGATGGGGTCGAGAGAGAGAGAGGGAGACAGGGACGAGCGAGAGAGAGAGATGGGTTCGAGAGAGAGAGAAAGAGAGAAGGAGGTTGAGAGAGAGAGAGAGAGAGAGACGGAATCGAGCGGGAGCGAGAGAGAGAGAGAGAGACGGGGTCGAGAGAGAGAGAGACAGGGTCGAGCAAGAGAGAGACGGGGTCGAGAGAGAGAGAGAGAGAAGGAGGTTGAGCGAGAGAGAGAGAGAGTGAGACGGGGTCGAGCGAGAGAGGGAGAGAGACGGGGTCGAGCAAGAGAGAGAGAGAGACGGGGTCGAACAAGAGAGAGAGAGAGAGACGGGGTCGAGCGAGAGAGAGAGAGAGAGACGGGGTCGAGCGAGAGAGAGAGAGAGAGAGAGAGAGAGACGGGGTCGAGCAAGAGAGAGAGAGAGACGGGGTTGAGAGAGAGAGAGAGAGACAGGGTGGAGCGAGAGAGAGACGGGGTCGAGAGAGAGAGAGAGAGAGAGAGACGGGGTCGAGCGAGAGAGAGAGACATGGGGTCGAGCGAGAGAGAGAGACGGGGTCCAGCGAGAGACAGAGAGATAGATGGGGTTGAGCGAGAAAGAGAGAGACGGGGTCAGGCGAGAGAGAGAGAGAGCGAGACGGGTCAAGCGAGAGAGAGGGAGTGAGACGGGGTCGAGCGAGAGAGAGAGAGACAGGGTCGAGCGAGAGTGAGAGAGAGAGACGGGGTCGAGCGAAAGAGAGATACGGTGTCGAGCGAGAGAGGGAGAGAGACGGGGTCGAGCGAAAGAGAGAGAGAGAGAGGGACAGGGTCGTGTGAGAGAGAGAGAGAGACGGGTTCGAGCGAGAGAGAGAGAGAGAGACGGTGTCGAGCGAGAGAGAGAGAGGGACAGGGTCGAGCGAGAGAGAGACAGACGGGATCGAGTGAGAGAGATAGAGAAGGAGGTTGAGCGAGCGAGAGAGAGAGACGGGTTCGAGCAAGAGAGAGAGAGAGAGACGGTGTCGAGCGAGAGAGAGAGAGGTAAAGGGTCGAGCGAGAGAGAGACAGACGGGATCGAGCGAGAGAGACAGAGAAGGAGGGTGAGTGAGAGAGAGAGAGAGACAGGGTCGAGCGAGAGAGAGAGAGAGACGGGGTCGAGCGAGAGAGAGAGTGAGACGGGGTCGAACGAGAAAGAGAGAGACGGGGACGAGCGAGAGAGAGAGAGAAAGAGAGAGACGGGGTCGAGAGAGAGAGAGAGACAGAGAGATGGGGTTGAGCGAGTGAGAGAGAGTGAGACGATTCGAGCGAGAGAGAGTGAGAGAAGGGGTCGAGCGAGAGAGGGAGTGAGACGGGGTCGAACGAGAGAGAGAGAGACGGGGTCGAGCGAGAGAGAGAGAGAGAGAGAGAGACGGGGTCGAGAGAGAGAGAGAGAGACAGGGACGAGCGAGAGAGAGAGACGGGTTCGAGAGAGAGAGAATTAGAGAAGGAGGTTGAGAGAGAGAGAGACGGGGTCGAGCGGGAGCGAGAGAGAGAGAGAGAGACGGGGTCGAGAGAGAGAGAGAGACAGGGTCGAGCAAGAGAGAGACGGGGTCGAGAGAGAGAGAGAGAGAAGGAGGTTGAGCGAGAGAGAGAGAGAGTGAGACGGGGTCGAGCGAGAGAGGGAGAGAGACGGGGTCGAGCAAGAGAGAGAGAGAGACGGGGTTGAGCGAGAGAGAGAGAGAGACGGGGTCGAACAAGAGAGAGAGAGAGACGGGGTCGAGCGAGAGAGAGAGAGAGGGACGGGGTCGAGCGAGAGATAAAGAGAGAGAGACGTGGTCGAGAGAGAGGGAGAGAGACAGGGTCGAGCAAGAGAGAGACGGGACGAGAGAGAGAGAGAGAGAGAGAAGGGGTCGAGAGATAGAGAGAGAGAGAGATGGGGTCGAGAGATAGAGAGAGAGACGGGGTCGAGTGAGAGAGAGAGAGAGACGGGGTCGAGCGAGAGAGAGAGAGAGAGATGGGGTCGAGCGAGAGAGATAGAGAGAGACGGGGAGAGAGAGAGACGGGGTCGAGCGAGAGAGAGAGAGAGAGAGAGAGAGACGGGGTCGAGCGAGAGAGAGTGAGAGAGAGACGGGGTCGAGAGAGAGAGAGAGACAGGGTGGAGCGAGAGAGAGACGGGGTCGAGAGAGAGAGAGGGAGAGAGAGAGACGGGGTCGATCGAGAGAGAGAGACATGGGGTCGAGCGAGAGAGAGAGAGACGGGGTCCAGCGAGAGACAGAAAGAGAGATGGGGTTGAGCGAGAAAGAGAGAGACGGGGTCGAGCGAGAGAGAGAGAGAGCGAGACGGGTCAAGCGAGAGAGAGGGAGTGAGACGGGGTCGAGCGAGAGAGAGAGAGACAGGGTCGAGCGAGAGCGAGAGAGAGAGACGGGGTGGAGCGAAAGAGAGATACGTTGTCGAGCGAGAGAGGGAGAGAGACGGGGTCGAGCGAAAGAGAGAGAGAGAGAGGGACAGGGTCGAGTGAGAGAGAGAGAGAGACGGGTTCGAGCGAGAGAGAGAGAGACGGTGTCGAGCGAGAGAGAGAGAGGGACAGGGTCGAGCGAGAGAGAGACAGACGGGATCGAGTGAGAGAGACAGAGAAGGAGGTTGAGCGAGCGAGCGAGAGAGAGAGACGGGTTCGAGCAAGAGAGAGAGAGAGAGACGGTGTCGAGCGAGAGAGAGAGAGGTAAAGGGTCGAGCGAGAGAGAGACAGACGGGATCGAGCGAGAGAGACAGAGAAGGAGGGTGAGCGAGAGAGAGAGAGACAGGGTCGAGCGAGAGAGAGAGAGAAAGAGAGAGACGGGGTCGAGAGAGAGAGAGAGACAGAGAGATGGGGTTGAACGAGTGAGAGAGAGCGAGACGATTCGAGCGAGAGAGAGGGAGAGAACCGGGGTCGAGCGAGAGAGAGAGAGACGGGGTTGAGCGAGAGCGAGAGAGAGAGATGGGGTCGAGAGAGAGAGAGAGAGATGGGATCGAGCGAGAGAGAGAGAGATAGAGACGGGGTTAAGCGAGAGAGAGAGAGAGAGAGAGACAGGGTCGAGCGAGAGACAGAGAGATGGGGTCAAGCGAGAGAGAGAGAGAGAGATGGTGTCGAGCGAGAGAGAGAGAGGGACAGGGTCGGGCGAGAGAGAGACAGACGGGATCGAGCGAGAGAGACAGTGAAGGAGGTTGAGCGAGAGAGAGAGAGAGAGAGACGGTGTCGAGTGAGAGTGAGAGAGAGAGAAGGTGTCGAGCGAGAGTGAGAGAGAGAGACGGGGTCGAGCGAGAGAGAGAGAGAGAGAGACGGGGTCGAACGAGAGAGAGAGAGAGAGACGGGGTCGAGCGAGAGACAGAGAGAGAGAGAGACGGGGACGAGCGAGAGAGAGAGAGACGGGGTCGAGTGAGAGAGTGAGCGAGACGGGGTAGACCGAGAGAGTGAGAGAGACGGGGTCGAGCGAGAGAGACGGGGTCGAGCGAGAGAGAGAGAGACGGTGTTGAGCGAGAGAGAGAGACGGGGTCTAGCGAGAGAGAGAGAGAGAGATGGGGTCGAGCGAAAGAGAGACAGATGGGATCGAGCGAGGGAGTGAGAAAAGGAGGTTGAGCGAGAGAGAGAGAGAGAGAGACGAGGTCGGACGAGAGCGAGAGAGAGACGGGGTCGAGCGAGAGAGAGAGACGGGGTCAAGCGAGAGAGAGAGAGAGAGAGAAAGACGGGGTCGAGCGAGCGAGAGAGAGAGAGAGAGATGGGGTCGAGCGAGAGAGAGAGAGAGGGAGACTGTGTCGAGTGAGTGAGAGAGACGGTGTCAAGCGAGAGAGAGAGACGGGGTCAAGCAAGAGAGAGACGTGGTGGAGAGAGAGAGAAAGAGGGGGTCGAGCGATAGAGAGAGACGGGGTCGAGAGAGAGAGAGAGAGAGAGAGAGACGGGGTCGAGCGAGAGACAGAGAGACGGGGTCGAGCGAGCGAGAGAGAGAGACGGTTTCGAGCGAGAGAGAGAGACGGTGTCGAGCGAGAGAGAGAGAGGGACAGGGTCGAGCGAGAGAGAGACAGACGGGATCAAGCGAGAGAGACAGTGAAGGAGGTTGAGTGAGATGAGAGAGAGAGAGACGGTGTCGAGCGAGAGTGAGAGAGAGAGACGGGGTCGAGCGAGAGAGGGAGAGAGAGACGGGGTCGAGCGAGGGAGTGAGCGAGACGGGGTGGAGTGAGAGAGAGAGAGTGACGGGGACCAGCTAGAGAAAGAGAGAGACGGGGTCGAGCGAGAGAGAGAGAGGGGGAGGTTGAGCGAGAGAGAAAGAGAGAAGGGGTCAAGCGAGAGAGAGAGAGGGACGGGTTCGAGTGAGAGAGAGAGAGAGAGACAGGGTCGAGCGAGAAAGAGAGAGTCATTGTCGAGCGAGAGAGAGAGAAGGAGGTTGAGCGAGAAAGAGAGAGAGAGACGGGGTCGAGCGAGAGAGAGAGAGAGACGGTTTCGAGCGAGAGAGAGAGAGAGACGGGGTCGAGCGAGAGAGAAAGAGGGACGGATTCGAGCATGAGGGAGAGAGAGACGGTTTGGAGCGAGAGAGAGAGAGAGACGGGGTCGAGCGAGAGAGAGACAGACGTGACCGAGCGAGAGAGAGAGAGAAGGAGGTTGAGCGAGAAAGAGAGAGAGAGAGAGAGACGGGGTCGAGCGAGAGAGAGAGAGAGACGGTTTCGAGCGAGAGAGAGAGAGAGACAGGGTCGAGCGAGAGAGAGAGAGAAACGGTGTCGAGCGAGAGAGAGGGAGATGGTGCCGAGCAAGAGAGAGAGAGACGGTTTCGAGCGAGAGAGAGAGACGGGGTGGAGCGAGAGATGGAAACGGGGTCGAGCGAGAGAGAGAGAGAGACGGGGTCGAGCGAGAGAGAGAGAGAGACGGTGTCGAGTGAGAAAGAGAGAAACGGGGTAGAGTGAGAGAGAGACAGACGGGATCGAGTGAGAGAGATAGAGAAGGAGGTTGAGCGAGCGAGAGAGAGAGACGGGTTCGAGCAAGAGAGAGAGAGAGAGACGGTGTCGAGCGAGAGAGAGAGAGGTAAAGGGTCGAGCGAGAGAGAGACAGACGGGATCGAGCGAGAGAGACAGAGAAGGAGGGTGAGTGAGAGAGAGAAAGAGACAGGGTCGAGCGAGAGAGAGAGAGAGACGGGGTCGAGCGAGAGAGAGAGTGAGACGGGGTCGAACGAGAAAGAGAGAGACGGGGTCGAGAGAGAGAGAGAGACAGAGAGATGGGGTTGAGCGAGTGAGAGAGAGTGAGACGATTCGAGCGAGAGAGAGTGAGAGAAGGGGTCGAGCGAGAGAGGGAGTGAGACAGGGTCGAACGAGAGAGAGAGAGACGGGGTCGAGCGAGAGAGAGAGAGAGAGAGAGAGAGACGGGGTCGAGAGAGAGAGAGAGAGACAGGGACGAGTGAGAGAGAGAGACGGGTTCGAGAGAGAGAGAAAGAGAGAAGGAGGTTAAGAGAGAGAGAGACGGGGTCGAGAGAGAGAGAGAGACAGGGTCGAGCAAGAGAGAGACGGGGTCGAGAGAGAGAGAAAGAGAAGGAGGTTGAGCGAGAGAGATAGAGAGTGAGACGGGGTCGAGCGAGAGAGGGAGAGAGACGGGGTCGAGCAAGAGAGAGAGAGAGACGGGGTCAAGCGAGAGAGAGAGAGAGAGAGAGAGAGAAAGACGGGGTCGAGCGAGCGAGAGAGAGAGAGAGAGATGGGGTCGAGCGAGAGAGAGAGAGAGGGAGACTGTGTCGAGTGAGTGAGAGAGACGGTGTCAAGCGAGAGAGAGAGACGGGGTCAAGCAAGAGAGAGACGTGGTGGAGAGAGAGAGAAAGAGGGGGTCGAGCGATAGAGAGAGACGGGGTCGAGAGAGAGAGAGAGAGAGAGAGACGGGGTCGAGCGAGAGACAGAGAGACGGGGTCGAGCGAGCGAGAGAGAGAGACGGTTTCGAGCGAGAGAGAGAGACGGTGTCGAGCGAGAGAGAGAGAGGGACAGGGTCGAGCGAGAGAGAGACAGACGGGATCAAGCGAGAGAGACAGTGAAGGAGGTTGAGTGAGATGAGAGAGAGAGAGACGGTGTCGAGCGAGAGTGAGAGAGAGAGACGGGGTCGAGCGAGAGAGGGAGAGAGAGACGGGGTCGAGCGAGGGAGTGAGCGAGACGGGGTGGAGTGAGAGAGAGAGAGTGACGGGGACCAGCTAGAGAAAGAGAGAGACGGGGTCGAGCGAGAGAGAGAGAGGAGGAGGTTGAGCGAGAGAGAAAGAGAGACGGGGTCAAGCGAGAGAGAGAGAGGGACGGGTTCGAGTGAGAGAGAGAGAGAGAGACAGGGTCGAGCGAGAAAGAGAGAGTCATTGTCGAGCGAGAGAGAGAGAAGGAGGTTGAGCGAGAAAGAGAGAGAGAGAGAGACGGGGTCGAGCGAGAGAGAGAGAGAGACGGTTTCGAGCGAGAGAGAGAGAGAGACGGGGTCGAGCGAGAGAGAAAGAGGGACGGATTCGAGCAAGAGGGAGAGAGAGACGGTTTGGAGCGAGAGAGAGAGAGAGACGGGGTCGAGCGAGAGAGAGACAGACGTGACCGAGCGAGAGAGAGAGAGAAGGAGGTTGAGCGAGAAAGAGAGAGAGAGAGAGAGACGGGGTCGAGCGAGAGAGAGAGAGAGATGGTTTCGAGCGAGAGAGAGAGAGAGACAGGGTCGAGCGAGAGAGAGAGAGAAACGGTGTCGAGCGAGAGAGAGGGAGATGGTGCCGAGCAAGAGAGAGAGAGACGGTTTCGAGCGAGAGAGAGAGACGGGGTGGAGCGAGAGATGGAAACGGGGTCGAGCGAGAGAGAGAGAGAGACGGGGTCGAGCGAGAGAGAGAGAGAGACAGTGTCGAGCGATAGCGAGAGACGGGGTCGAGCGAGAGAGAGAGAGAAACGGGGTAGAGTGAGAGAGAGACAGACGGGATCGAGTGAGAGAGATAGAGAAGGAGGTTGAGCGAGCGAGAGAGAGAGACGGGTTCGAGCAAGAGAGAGAGAGAGAGAGATGGTGTCGAGCGAGAGAGAGAGAGGTAAAGGGTCGAGCGAGAGAGAGACAGACGGGATCGAGCGAGAGAGACAGAGAAGGAGGGTGAGTGAGAGAGAGAAAGAGACAGGGTCGAGCGAGAGAGAGAGAGAGACGGGGTCGAGCGAGAGAGAGAGTGAGACGGGGTCGAACGAGAAAGAGAGAGACGGGGTCGAGAGAGAGAGAGAGACAGAGAGATGGGGTTGAGCGAGTGAGAGAGAGTGAGACGATTCGAGCGAGAGAGAGTGAGAGAAGGGGTCGAGCGAGAGAGGGAGTGAGACAGGGTCGAACGAGAGAGAGAGAGACGGGGTCGAGCGAGAGAGAGAGAGAGAGAGAGAGACGGGGTCGAGAGAGAGAGAGAGAGACAGGGACGAGTGAGAGAGAGAGACGGGTTCGAGAGAGAGAGAAAGAGAGAAGGAGGTTAAGAGAGAGAGAGACGGGGTCGAGAGGGAGCGAGAGAGAGAGAGAGAGACGGGGTCGAGAGAGAGAGAGAGACAGGGTCGAGCAAGAGAGAGACGGGGTCGAAAGAGAGAGAAAGAGAAGGAGGTTGAGCGAGAGAGATAGAGAGTGAGACGGGGTCGAGCGAGAGAGGGAGAGAGACGGGGTCGAGCAAGAGAGAGAGAGAGACGGGGTTGAGCGAGAGAGAGAGAGAGACGGGGTCGAACAAGAGAGAGAGAGAGACGGGGTCGAGCGAGAGAGAGAGAGAGAGATGGGGTCGAGCGAGAGATAAAGAGAGAGAGACGTGGTCGAGAGAGAGGGAGAGAGAGACGGGACGAGAGAGAGAGAGAGAGAGAAGGGGTCGAGAGATAGAGAGAGAGAGAGATGGGGTCGAGAGATAGAGAGAGAGATGGGGTCGAGTGAGAGAGAGAGAGAGACGGGGTCGAGCGAGAGAGAGAGAGAGAGATGGGGTCGAGCGAGAGAGATAGAGAGAGACGGGGAGAGAGAGACGGGGTCGAGCGAGAGAGAGAGAGAGAGAGAGAGAGAGAGACGGGGTCGAGCGAGAGAGAGAGAGAGAGAGAGACGGGGTCGAGAGAGAGAGACAGGGTGGAGCGAGAGAGAGACGGGGTCGAGAGAGAGAGAGAGAGAGAGAGAGACGGGGTCGAGCGAGAGAGAGAGACATGGGGTCGAGCGAGAGAGAGAGACGGGGTCCAGCGAGAGACAGAGAGAGAGATGGGGTTGAGCGAGAAAGAGAGAGATGGGGTCGAGCGAGAGAGAGAGAGAGACGGGGTTGAATGAGAGAGAGAGGGACGGGGTTAAGCAAGAGAGAGAGCGAGAGACAGGGGCGAGCGAGAGAGAGAGAGTGACGGGGTCGAACGAGAGAGAGAGAGAGAGACGGGGTCGAGCGAGAGAGAGAGAGAGAGAGACGGGTTTGAGCGGGTGCGAGAGAGAGAGAGAGAGAGACGGGGTCGAGAGAGAGAGAGACGGGGTCAAGAGAGAGAGAGAGAGACAGGGTCGAGCGTGAGAGAGACGGGGATGAGAGAGAGAGAGAGAGATACAGGGTCGAGCGAGAGAGAGAGAGACGGGGTCGAGCGAGAGAGAGAGACGGGGTCGAGCGAGAGAAAGAGACGGGGTCGAGCAAGAGAGAGAGAGAGACGCTGTCGAGCGAGAGAGTGAGAGACGGGGTCGAACATGAGAGAGAGAGCGAGACGTGTCGAGCGAGAGAGAGAGACGGGGTTGAGCAAGAGAGAGAGAGAGACGGGGTCGAGCGAGTTAGTGAGACACGGGGTCGAGCGAGAGATACAGAGAGAGACGTGGTCGAGCGAGAGAGAGAGAGAGTGACGGGTCAAGCGAGAGAGAGAGAGAGAGAGAGAAGGGGTCGAGAAAGAGAGAGACGGGGTCGAGCGAGAGAGAGAGAGAGAGAGAGATGGGTCGAGCGAGCGAGAGAGAGAGAGAGAAGGGGTCGAGCGAGAGAGAGAGAGAGAGAGAGACTGTGTCGAGCGAGAGAGAGAGACGGTGTCGAGCGAGTGAGACAGACGGGGTCAAGCGAGAGAGTGACGTGGTCGAGAGAGAGAGAAAGACGGGGTCGAGCGCTAGAGAGAGACGGGGTCGAGAGAGAGAGAGACGGGGTTGTGCGAGAGAGAGAGAGAGCAAGACGAGTCGAGCGAGAGAGAGGGAGAGAGACGGGGTCGAGCGAGAGAGAGAGAGAGACGGGGTCGAGAGACAAAGAGAGAGACAGGGTCGAGCGAGAGAGAAAGAAGAGAGACGGGGTCGAGAGAGAGAGAGACAGGGTCGAGAGAGAGGGAGAGAGACAGGGTCAAGCGAGAGAGAGACGGGGTCGAGAGAGAGAGAGACGGGGTCGAGCGAGACAGAGAGACGGGGTCGAGCGAGAGAGAGAGAGAGAGACGGGGTCGAGCTTGAGAGAGAGACGGGGTCGAGCAAGAGAGAGAGCGAGACGGGTCGAGCGAGAGAGAGGGAGAGAGACGGGGTCAAGCGAGAGAGATAGAGAGAGACGGGGTCGAGCGAGAGTGAGAGAGAGAGACGGGGTCGAGCGAGAGAGAGAGAGACGGGGTCGAGCAAGACAGAGAGAGAGACAGGGTCGAGAGATAGAGAGAGAGACGGGGTCGATTGAGAGAGACAGACGGGGTCGAGCGAGAGAGAAAGAGAGAGATGGGGTAGAGCGAGAGTGATAGAGAGAGACGGGGGGAGAGAGAGAGAGACGGGGTCGAGCGAGAGAGAGAGAGAGAGAGACGGGTCGAGCGAGAGAGAGAGAGTTGGGGTTCAGCGAGAGAGAGAGAGACGGGGTTGAGTAAGAGAGTGAGCGAGACGGGGTGGACCGAGAGAGTGGGTTTGAGCGAGAGAGAGAGAAAGAGAGACGGTGTCAAGAGAGAGAGAGAGAGAGACGGGGTCGAGCGAGAGAGAAAGAGGGACGGATTCGAGCGAGAGAGAGAGAGACGGTTTCGAGCGACAGAGAGAGAGACACGGGGTCGAGTGAGAGAGAGACAGACATGATCGAGCGAGAGAGAGAGAGGAGATTGAGTGAGAGAGAAAGAGAGAGAGACGGGGTCGAGCGAGAGAGATAGAGAGACGGTGTCGAGCGAGAGAGAGAGACGGGGTCGAGCGAGAGAGAGAGAGATGGGGTCGAGCAAGAGAGAGAGAGAAACGGGGTCGAGTGAGAGAGATAGAGAAGGAGATTGAGCGAGGGAGAGAGAGAGAGAGACGGGGTCGAGCGAGAGAGAGAGAGACGGGGTCGAGTGAGAGAGAGAGAGATGGGGTCGAGCGAGAGAGATAGAGAGACGGTGTCGAGCGAGAGAGAGAAACGGGGTCGAGCGAGAGAGAGGGAGAGAGACAGGGTCGAGCGAGAGAGAGAGAGAGAGAAAGGGTCGAGCGAGAGAGAGAGAGAGACGGGGTCGAGCGAGAGTGAGAGAGACGGGGTCGAGCGAGAGAGAGAGAGAGAGAGAGAGAGATGGGGTTGAGCGAATGAGAGAGAGCGAGACGATTCGAGCGAGAGAGAGGGAGAGAACCGGGGTCGAGCGAGAGAGAGAGAGACGGGGTTGAGCGAGAGAGAGAGATGGGGTCGAGAGAGAGAGAGAGAGAGACGGGGTCAAGCGAGAGAGAGAGAGAGAGAGAGAGAGACGGGGTCGAGCGAGAGACAGAGAGACGGGGTCGAGCGAGAGAGAGAGAGACGGTTTCGAGCGAGAGAGAGAGACGGTGTCGAGCGAGAGAGAGAGAGAGAGATGGTGTCGAGCGAGAGAGAGAGAGGGACAGGGTCGGGCGAGAGAGAGACAGACGGGATCGAGCGAGAGAGACAGTGAAGGAGGTTGAGCGAGAGAGAGAGAGAGAGAGACGGTGTCGAGTGAGAGTGAGAGAGAGAGGTGTCGAGCGAGAGTGAGAGAGAGAGACGGGGTCGAGCGAGAGAGAGAGAGAGAGAGACGGGGTCGAACGAGAGAGAGAGAGAGAGAGAGACGGGGTCGAGCGAGAGACAGAGAGAGAGAGAGACGGGGACGAGCGAGAGAGAGAGAGACGGGGTCGAGCGAGAGAGATAGAGAGACAGTGTCGAGCGAGAGAGAGAGACGGGGTCGAGCGAGAGAGAGAGAGAGAGAGGGGTCGAGCAAGAGAGAGAGAGAAACGGGGTCGAGTGAGAGAGATAGAGAAGGAGATTGAGCGAGGGAGAGAGAGAGAGAGACGGGGTCGAGCGAGAGAGAGAGAGACGGGGTCGAGTGAGAGAGAGAGAGATGGGGTCGAGCGAGAGAGATAGAGAGACGGTGTCGAGCGAGAGAGAGAAACGGGGTCAAGCGAGAGAGAGGGAGAGAGACAGGGTCGAGCGAGAGAGAGAGAGAGAGAAAGGGTCGAGCGAGAGAGAGAGAGAGACGGGGTCGAGCGAGAGTGAGAGAGACGGGGTCGAGCGGGAGAGAGAGGGAGAGAGAGAGACGGGGTCGAGCGAGAAAGAGAGAGACGTTGTCGAGCGAGAGAGAGAGAGAAGGAGGTTGAGCGAGAAAGAGATAGAGAGAGAGAGACGGGGTCGAGCGAGAGAGAGAGACGGTTTCGAGCGAGAGAGAGAGAGAGACGGGGTCGAGCGAGAGAGAAAGAGGGACGGATTCGAGCAAGAGGGAGAGAGAGACGGTTTCGAGCGAGAGAGAGAGAGAGACGGGGTCGAGTGAGAGAGAGACAGGCGTGACCGAGCGAGAGAGAGAGATAAGGAGGTTGAGCGAGAAGGAGAGAGAGAGAGAGAGACGGGGTCGAGCGAGAGAGAGAGAGAGACGGTTTCGAGCGAGAGAGAGAGAGAGACGGGGTCGAGCGAGAGAGAGAGAGAAACGGTGTCGAGCGAGAGAGAGGGAGATGGTGCCGAGCAAGAGAGAGAGACGGGGTGGAGCGAGAGAGAGAGAGACGGGGTTGAACGAGAGAGAGAGAGAGACGGGGTCGAGCGAGAGAGAGAGAGAGACGGGGTCGAGCGAGAGAGAGAGACGGAGTCGAGCGAGAGAGAGAGAGACGGGTTCAAGCGAGAGAGAGACAGACGGGATCGAGCGAGAGAGAGAGAGATGGGGTCGAGCAAGAGAGAGAGAGAGACGGGGTCGAGCGAGAGAGAGAGAGAGACGCGGTCGAGCGAGAGAGAGAGAGAGTGACGGGGTCAAGCGAGAGAGAGAGAGAGAGAAGGGGTCGAGCGAGAGAGATAGACGGGGTCGAGCGAGAGAGAGAGAGAGACGGGGTCGATTGAGAGAGAGGGACGGGGTCAAGCGAGAGAGAGACAGACGGGATCGAGCGAGAGAGAGACAGACGGGATCGAGCGAGAGAGAGAGAGGAGGTTGAGCGAGAGAGAGAGAGAGAGAGAGACGGGGTCGAGCGAGAGAGAGAGAGAGAGACGGTGTCGAGCGAGAGAGACGGTGTCGAGCGAGAGAGAGAGACGGGGTCGAGCAAGAGAGAGAGAGAGACGTGGTCGAGCGAGAGAGAGAGAGAGAGAAGGGGTCGAGAAAGAGAGAGACGGGGTCGAGCGAGAGAGAGAGAGAGACGGGTCGAGCGAGCGAGAGACAGAGAGAGAAGGGGTCGAGCGAGAGAGAGAGAGAGAGAGACTGTGTCGAAAAGAGAGAGCGACGGTGTCGAGCGAGTGAGACAGACGGGGTCAAGCGAGAGAGCGACGTGGTCGATAGAGAGAGAAAGACGGGGTCGAGCGCTAGAGAGAGACGGGGTCGAGAGAGAGAGAGACGGGGTTGTGCGAGAGAGAGAGAGAGCAAGACGAGTCGAGCGAGAGAGAGGGAGAGAGACGGGGTCGAGCGAGAGAGAGAGAGAGACGGGGTCGAGAGACAGAGAGAGAGACAGGGTCGAGCAAGAGAGAAAGAAGAGAGACGGGGTCGAGAGAGAGAGAGACAGGGTCGAGAGAGAGGGAGGGAGACAGGGTCAAGCGAGAGAGAGACGGGGTCGAGAGAGAGAGAGACGGGGTCGAGCGAGACAGAGAGACGGGGTCGAGCGAGAGAGAGAGAGAGAGACGGGGTCAAGCTTGAGAGAGAGACGGGGTCGAGCAAGAGAGAGAGCGAGACGGGTCGAGCGATAGAGAGGGAGAGAGACGGGGTCAAGCGAGAGAGATAGAGAGAGACGGGGTCGAGCGAGAGTGAGAGAGAGAGACGGGGTCGAGCGAGAGAGATAGAGACGGGGTCGAGCAAGACAGAGAGAGAGACGGGGTCGAGAGATAGAGAGAGAGACGGGGTCGATTGAGAGAGAGAGACGGGGTCGAGCGAGAGAGAAAGAGAGAGATGGGGTCGAGCGAGAGTGATAGAGAGAGACGGGGGGAGAGAGAGAGAGACGGGGTCGAGCGAGAGAGAGAGAGAGAGAGAGACGGGTCGAGCGAGAGAGAGAGAGAGACGGGGTCGAGCGAGAGTGAGAGAGAGAGACGGGGTCGAGCGAGAGAGAGAGACGGGGTCGAGCAAGAGAGAGAGAGAGAGAGAGAGACGGGGTCGAGCGAGAGAGAGAAAGAGAGAGAGAAAGGGTTTGAGCTAGAGCGAGAGAGAGAGAAAGAGAGACGGGGTCAAGAGAGAGAGAGACGGGGTCAAGCGAGAGAGAGAGAAGGGGTCGAGCGAGAAAGAGAGAGAGACGGGTCGAGCGAGAGAGAGAGAGATGGGGTCGAGTGAGAGAGAGAGAGCGCGACGGGTCAAGCGAGAGAGGGAGAGAGACGGGGTCGAGCGAGAGAGAGAGAGAGACGGGGTCGAGAAACAGAGAGAGAGACAGGGTCGAGCGAGAGAGAAAGAAGAGAGACGGGGTCGAGAGAGAGAGAGACAGGGTCGAGAGAGAGGGAGAGAGACAGGGTCAAGCGAGAGAGAGACGGGGTCGAGAGAGAGAGAGACGGTGTCGAGCGAGACAGAGAGACGGGGTCGAGCGAGAGAGAGAGAGAGAGACGGGGTCAAGCTTGAGAGAGAGACGGGGTCGAGCAAGAGAGAGAGCGAGACGGGTCGAGCGAGAGAGAGGGAGAGAGACGGGGTCAAGTGAGAGAGATAGAGAGAGACGGGGTCGAGCGAGAGTGAGAGAGAGAGACGGGGTCGAGCGAGAGAGATAGAGACGGGGTCGAGCAAGACAGAGAGAGAGACGGGGTCGACAGATAGAGAGAGAGACGGGGTCGATTGAGAGAGAGAGACGGGGTCGAGCGAGAGAGAAAGAGAGAGATGGGGTCGAGCGAGAGTGATAGAGAGAGACGGGGGAAGAGAGAGAGAGACGGGGTCGAGCGAGAGAGAGAGAGAGAGACGGGTCGAGCGAGAGAGAGAGAGAGACGGGGTCGAGCGAGAGTGAGAGAGAGAGAGACGGGGTCGAGCGAGAGAGAGAGACGGGGTCGAGCAAGAGAGAGAGAGAGAGAGAGACGGGGTCGAGCGAGAGAGAGAAAGAGAGAGAGAAAGGGTTTGAGCTAGAGCGAGAGAGAGAGAAAGAGAGACGGGGTCAAGAGAGAGAGAGACGGGGTCAAGCGAGAGAGAGAGAAGGGGTCGAGCGAGAAAGAGAGAGAGACGGGTCGAGCGAGAGAGAGAGAGATGGGGTCGAGTGAGAGAGAGAGAGCGAGACGGGTCGAGCGAGAGAGAGGGAGAGACGGGGTCGAGAGACCGAGAGAGAGATAGGGTCGAGCGAGAGAGAAAGAAGAGAGACGGGGTCGAGAGAGAGAGAGACAGGGTCGAGAGAGAGGGAGAGAGACAGGGTCAAGCGAGAGAGAGACGGGGTCGAGAGAGAGAGAGACAGTGTCGAGCGAGACAGAGAGACGGGGTCGAGCGAGAGAGAGAGAGAGAGACGGGGTCAAGCTTGAGAGAGAGACGGGGTCGAGCAAGAGAGAGAGCGAGACGGGTCGAGCGAGAGAGAGGGAGAGAGACGGGGTCAAGCGAGAGAGATAGAGAGAGAC
The DNA here is from genome assembly GCF_964194155.1 of Cetorhinus maximus. Classification (NCBI taxonomy): domain Eukaryota; kingdom Metazoa; phylum Chordata; class Chondrichthyes; order Lamniformes; family Cetorhinidae; genus Cetorhinus; species Cetorhinus maximus. The sequence goes on from NW_027599472.1 coordinate 16,377, forward strand.
GGTGTCGAGCGAGAGTGAGAGAGAGAGACGGGGTCGAGCGAGAGAGAGAGAGATGGGGTCGAGCAAGACAGAGAGAGAGACGGGGTCGAGAGATAGAGAGAGAGACGGGGTCGATTGAGAGAGAGAGATGGGGTCGAGCGAGAGAGAAAGAGAGAGATGGGGTCGAGCGAGAGTGATATAGAGAGACGGGGGAGAGAGAGAGAGACGGGGTCGAGCGAGAGAGAGAGAGAGAGAGAGACGGGTCGAGCGAGAGAGAGAGAGAGACGGGGTCGAGCGAGAGTGAGAGAGAGAGAGAGACGGGGTCGAGCGAGAGAGAGAGACGGGGTCGAGCAAGAGAGAGAGAGAGAGAGAGACGGGGTCGAGCGAGAGAGAGAAAGAGAGAGAGAAAGGGTTTGAGCTAGAGCGAGAGAGAGAGAAAGAGAGACGGGGTCAAGAGAGAGAGAGACGGGGTCAAGCGAGAGAGAGAGAAGGGGTCGAGCGAGAAAGAGAGAGAGACGGGTCGAGCGAGAGAGAGAGAGATGGGGTCGAGTGAGAGAGAGAGAGCGAGACGGGTCGAGCGAGAGAGGGAGAGAGACGGGGTCGAGCGAGAGAGAGAGAGAGACGGGGTCGAGAGACAGAGAGAGAGACAGGGTCGAGCGAGAGAGAAAGAAGAGAGACGGGGTCGAGAGAGAGAGAGACAGGGTCGAGAGAGAGGGAGAGAGACAGGGTCAAGCGAGAGAGAGACGGGGTCGAGAGAGAGAGAGACGGGGTCGAGCGAGACAGAGAAACGGGGTCGAGCGAGAGAGAGAGTGAGAGACGGGGTCAAGCTTGAGAGAGAGACGGGGTCGAGCAAGAGAGAGAGCGAGACGGGTCGATCGAGAGAGAGGGAGAGAGACGGGGTCAAGCGAGAGAGATAGAGAGAGACGGGGTCGAGCGAGAGTGAGAGAGAGAGACGGGGTCGAGCGAGAGAGATAGAGACGGGGTCGAGCAAGACAGAGAGAGAGACGGGGTCGAGAGATAGAGAGAGAGACGGGGTCGATTGAGAGAGAGAGACGGGGTCGAGCAAGAGAGAAAGAGAGAGATGGGGTCGAGCGAGAGTGATAGAGAGAGACGGGGGGAGAGAGAGAGAGACGGGGTCGAGCGAGAGAGAGAGAGAGAGAGAGACGGGTCGAGCGAGAGAGAGAGAGAGACGGGGTCGAGCGAGAGTGAGAGAGAGAGAGAGACGGGGTCGAGCGAGAGAGAGAGACGGGGTCGAGCAAGAGAGAGAGAGAGAGAGAGACGGGGTCGAGCGAGAGAGAGAAAGAGAGAGAGAAAGGGTTTGAGCTAGAGCGAGAGAGAGAGAAAGAGAGACGGGGTCAAGAGAGAGAGAGACGGGGTCAAGCGAGAGAGAGAGAAGGGGTCGAGCGAGAAAGAGAGAGAGACGGGTCGAGCGAGAGAGAGAGAGATGGGGTCGAGTGAGAGAGAGAGAGCGAGACGGGTCGAGCGAGAGAGAGGGAGAGACGGGGTCGAGAGACCGAGAGAGAGACAGGGTCGAGCGAGAGAGAAAGAAGAGAGACGGGGTCGAGAGAGAGAGAGACAGGGTCGAGAGAGAGGGAGAGAGACAGGGTCAAGTGAGAGAGAGACGGGGTCGAGAGAGAGAGAGAAGGTGTCGAGCGAGACAGAGAGACGGGGTCGAGCGAGAGAGAAAGAGAGAGACGGGGTCAAGCTTGAGAGAGAGACGGGGTCGAGCAAGAGAGAGAGCGAGACGGGTCGAGCGAGAGAGAGGGAGAGAGATACGGGGTCAAGCGAGAGAGATAGAGAGAGACGGTGTCGAGCGAGAGTGAGAGAGAGAGACGGGGTCGAGCAAGAGAGAGAGAGACGGGGTCGAGCAAGACAGAGAGAGAGACAGGGTCGAGAGATAGAGAGAGAGACGGGGTCGATTGAGAGAGAGAGATGGGGTCGAGCGAGAGAGAAAGAGAGAGATGGGGTCGAGCGAGAGTGATAGAGAGAGACGGGGGGAGAGAGAGAGAGACGGGGTCGAGCGAGAGTGAGAGAGAGAGAGAGACGGGGTCGATTGAGAGAGAGAGACGGGGTCGAGCGAGAGAGAAAGAGAGAGATGGGGTCGAGCGAGAGTGATAGAGAGAGACGGGGGGAGAGAGAGAGAGACGGGGTCGAGCGAGAGAGAGAGAGAGAGAGAGACGGGTCAAGCGAGAGAGAGAGAGAGACGGGGTCGAGCGAGAGTGAGAGAGAGAGAGAGACGGGGTCGAGTGAGAGAGAGAGACGGGGTCGAGCAAGAGAGAGAGAGAGAGAGACGGGGTCGAGCGAGAGAGATAAAGAGAGAGAGAAAGGGTTTGATCTAGAGCGAGAGAGAGAGAAAGAGAGACGGGGTCAAGAGAGAGAGAGATGGGGTCAAGCGAGAGAGAGAGAAGGGGTCGAGCGAGAAAGAGAGAGAGACGGGTCGAGCGAGAGAGAGAGAGATGGGGTCGAGTGAGAGAGAGAGAGCGAGACGGGTCGAGCGAGAGAGAGGGAGAGACGGGGTCGAGAGACAGAGAGAGAGAAAGGGTCGAGCGAGAGAGAAAGAAGTGACACGGGGTCGAGCGAGAGAGAGAGAGAGACGGGGTTGAATGAGAGAGAGAGGGACGGGGTTGAGCAAGAGAGAGCGAGAGACAGGGGCGAGCGAGAGAGAGAGAGTGACGGGGTCGAACGAGAGAGAGAGACGGGGTCGAGCGAGAGAGAGAGAGAGAGAGACGGTTTTGAGCGGGTGCGAGAGAGAGAGGGAGAGAGAGACGGGGTCGAGAGAGAGAGAGACGGGGTCAAGAGAGAGGGAGAGAGACAGGGTCAAGCGAGAGAGAGACGGGGTCGAGAGAAAGAGAGACGGGGTCGAGCGAGACAGAGAGACGGGGTCGAGCTTGAGAGAGAAACGGGGTCGAGCAAGAGAGAGAGCGAGATGGGTCGAGCGAGAGAGAGGGAGAGAGACGGGGTCAAGCGAGAGAGATAGAGAGAGACGGGGTCGAGCGAGAGTGAGAGAGAGAGACGGGTCGAGCGAGAGAGATAGAGACGGGGTCGAGCAAGACAGAGAGAGAGATGGGGTCGAGAGATAGAGAGAGAGACGGGGTCGATTGAGAGAGAGAGACGGGGTCGAGCGAGAGAGAAAGAGAGAGATGGGGTCGAGCGAGATTGATAGAGAGAGACGGGGGGAGAGAGAGAGAGACAGGGTCGAGCGAGAGAGAGAGAGAGAGAGAGAGAGACGGGTCAAGCGAGAGAGAGAGAGAGACGGGGTCGAGCGAGAGTGAGAGAGAGAGAGAGACGGGGTCGAGCGAGAGAGAGAAAGAGAGAGAGAAAGGGGGTTTGAGCTAGAGCGAGAGAGAGAGAAAGAGAGACGGGGTCAAGAGAGAGAGAGACGGGTCAAGCGAGAGAGAGAGAAGGGGTCGAGCGAGAAAGAGAGAGAGACGGGTCGAGCGAGAGAGAGAGAGATGGGGTCGAGTGAGAGAGAGAGAGCGAGACGGGTCGAGCGAGAGAGAGGGAGAGAAATGGGGTCGAGCGAGAGAGAGAGAGAGACGGGGTCGAGCAAGCGATAGAGAGAGAGAGAGAGAGACGGGGTCGAGAGAGAGAGACGGGGTCAAGCGAGAGAGAGAGAGAGACGGTTCGAGAGAGAGAGAGAGACGGTGTTGAGCAAGAGAGAGAGAGACGGGGTCGAGCGAGAGAGAGAGACGGGGTCGAGCGAGAGAGAGAGAGACAGGGTCGAGCGAGAGAGAGAGAGAGAGTCGGGGTCGAGCGATTGAGAGAGAGAGACGGGGTCGAGCAAGCGATAGAGAGAGAGAGAGAGAGACGGGGTCGAGAGAGAGAGACGGGGTCAAGCGAGAGAGAGAGAGAGACGGGTTCGAGAGAGAGAGAGAGACGGTTTTGAGCAAGAGAGAGAGAGACGGGGTCGAGCGAGAGAGAGAGAGAGAGATGGGGTCGAGCGAGAGAGAGAGGGACAGGGTCGAGCGAGAGAGAGACAGACGGGATCGAGCGAGAGAGACAGAGAAGGAGGTTGAGCGAGAGAAAGAGAGAGAGACTGGGTCGAGCGAGAGAGAGAGAGAGAGACGGGGTCGAGAGAGACAGAGAGAGAAGGAGGTTGAGCGAGTGTGAGAGAGAGAGAGACGGGGTCGAGAGAGAGAGAGAGAGACGGGGTCGAGCGAGAGAGAGAGAGAGACGGGGTTGAATGAGAGAGAGAGGGACGGGGTTGAGCAAGAGAGAGAGCGAGAGACAGGGGCGAGCGAGAGAGAGAGAGTGACGGGGTCGAACGAGAGAGAGAGACGGGGTCGAGCGAGAGAGAGAGAGAGAGAGACGGGTTTGAGCGGGTGCGAGAGAGAGAGAGAGACGGGGTCGAGAGAGAGAGAGACGGGGTCAAGAGAGAGAGAGAGAGACAGGGTCGAGTGTGAGAGAGACGGGGATGAGAGAGAGAGAGAGAGATACAGGATCGAGCGAGAGAGAGAGAGACGGGGTCGAGCGAGAGAGAGAGACGGGGTCGAGCGAGAGAAAGAGACGGGGTCGAGCAAGAGAGAGAGAGAGACGCTGTCGAGCGAGAGAGTGAGAGACGGGGTCGAACATGAGAGAGAGAGCGAGACGTGTCGAGCGAGAGAGAGAGACGTGGTCGAGCGAGAGAGAGAGAGAGTGACGGGTCAAGCGAGAGAGAGAGAGAGAGAAGGGGTCGAGAAAGAGAGAGACGGGGTCGAGCGAGAGAGAGAGAGAGAGAGAGACGGGTCGAGCGAGCGAGAGAGAGAGAGAGAAGGGGTCGAGCGAGAGAGAGAGAGAGAGAGAGAGAGAGACTGTGTCGAGCGACAGAGAGAGACGGTGTCGAGCGAGTGAGACAGACGGGGTCAAGCGAGAGAGCGACGTGGTCGAGAGAGAGAGAAAGACGGGGTCGAGCGCTAGAGAGAGACGGGGTCGAGAGAGAGAGAGACGGGGTTGTGCGAGAGAGAGAGAGAGCAAGACGAGTCGAGCGAGAGAGAGGGAGAGAGACGGGGTCGAGCGAGAGAGAGAGAGAGACGGGGTCGAGCAAGAGAGAGAGCGAGACGGGTCGAGCGAGAGAGAGGGAGAGAGACGGGGTCAAGCGAGAGAGATAGAGAGAGACGGGGTCGAGCGAGAGTGAGAGAGAGAGACGGGGTCGAGCGAGAGAGAGAGAGACGGGGTCGAGCAAGACAGAGAGAGAGACGGGGTCGAGAGATAGAGAGAGAGACGGGGTCGATTGAGAGAGAGAGACGGGGTCGAGCGAGAGAGAAAGAGAGAGATGGGGTCGAGCGAGAGTGATAGAGAGAGACGTGGGGAGAGAGAGAGAGACGGGGTCGAGCGAGAGAGAGAGAGAGAGAGACGGGTCGAGCGAGAGAAAGAGAGTTGGGGTTCAGCGAGAGAGAGAGAGACGGGGTCGAGTAAGAGAGTGAGCGAGACGGGGTGGACCGAGAGAGTGGGTTTGAGCGAGAGCGAGAGAGAGAGAAAGAGAGACGGTGTCAAGAGAGAGAGAGAGAGAGAGACGGGGTCGAGCGAGAGAGAAAGAGGGACGGATTCGAGCGAGAGAGAGAGAGACGGTTACGAGCGACAGAGAGAGAGACACGGGGTCGAGTGAGAGAGAGACAGACATGATCGAGCGAGAGAGAGAGAGAAGGAGATTGAGTGAGAGAGAAAGAGATAAAGACGGGGTCGAGCGAGAGAGATAGAGAGACGGTGTCGAGCGAGAGAGAGAGACGGGGTCGAGCGAGAGAGAGAGAGAGAGATGGGGTCGAGCAAGAGAGAGAGAGAAACGGGGTCGAGTGAGAGAGATAGAGAAGGAGATGGAGCGAGGGAGAGAGAGAGAGACGGGGTCGAGCGAGAGAGAGAGAGATGGGGTCGAGTGAGAGAGAGAGAGAGATGGGGTCGAGCGAGAGAGATAGAGAGATGGTGTCGAGCGAGAGAGAGAAACGGTGTCAAGCGAGAGAGAGGGAGAGAGACAGGGTCGAGCGAGAGAGAGAGAGAGAGAAAGGGTCGAGCGAGAGAGAGAGAGACGGGGTCGAGCGAGAGTGAGAGAGATGGGGTCGAGCGGGAGTGAGAGACAGGGTCGAGCAAGAGAGAGAGAGAGAGAGACGGGGATGAGCGAGCGAGAGAGAGAGAGAGACGGGGTCGAGCGAGAGAGAGAAAGAGAGAGAGAAAGGGTTTGAGCTAGAGCGAGAGAGAGAGAAAGAGAGACGGGGTCAAGAGAGAGAGAGACGGGGTCAAGCGACAGAGAGAGACGGGGTCGAGCGAGAAAGAGAGAGAGACGGGTCGAGCGAGAGAGAGAGAGATGGGGTCGAGCGAGAGGGAGAGAGCGAGACGGGTCGAGCGAGAGAGAGGGAGAGACATGGGGTCGAGCGAGAGAGAGAGAGAGAGATGGGGTCGAGCGAGAGTGATAGAGAGAGACGGGGGGAGAGAGAGAGAGACAGGGTCGAGCGAGAGAGAGAGAGAGAGAGAGACGGGTCGAGCGAGAGAGAGAGAGAGACGGGGTCGAGCGAGAGTGAGAGAGAGAGAGAGACGGGGTCGATTGAGAGAGAGAGACGGGGTCGAGCGAGAGAGAAAGAGAGAGATGGGGTCGAGCGAGAGTGATAGAGAGAGACGGGAGGAGAGAGAGAGAGACGGGGTCGAGCGAGAGAGAGAGAGAGAGAGAGACGGGTCGAGCGAGAGAGAGAGAGAGACGGGGTCGAGCGAGAGTGAGAGAGAGAGAGAGACGGGGTCGAGCGAGAGAGAGAGACGGGGTCGAGCAAGAGAGAGAGAGAGAGAGACGGGGTCGAGCGAGAGAGAGAAAGAGAGAGAGAAAGGGTTTGAGCTAGAGCGAGAGAGAGAGAAAGAGAGACGGGGTCAAGAGAGAGAGAGACGGGGTCAAGCGAGAGAGAGAGAAGGGGTCGAGCGAGAAAGAGAGAGAGACGGGTCGAGCGAGAGAGAGAGAGATGGGGTCGAGTGAGAGAGAGAGAGCGAGACGGGTCGAGCGAGAGAGAGGGAGAGACGGGGTCGAGAGACCGAGAGAGAGACAGGGTCGAGCGAGAGAGAAAGAAGAGAGACGGGGTCGAGAGAGAGAGAGACAGGGTCGAGAGAGAGGGAGAGAGACAGGGTCAAGCGAGAGAGAGACGGGGTCGAGAGAGAGAGAGACGGTGTCGAGCGAGACAGAGAGACGGGGTCGAGCGAGAGAGAGAGAGAGAGACGGGGTCAAGCTTGAGAGAGAGACGGGGTCGAGCAAGAGAGAGAGCGAGACGGGTCGAGCGAGAGAGAGGGAGAGAGACGGGGTCAAGCGAGAGAGATAGAGAGAGACGGTGTCGAGCGAGAGTGAGAGAGAGAGACGGGGTCGAGCGAGAGAGAGAGAGACGGGGTCGAGCAAGACAGAGAGAGAGACGGGGTCGAGAGATAGAGAGAGAGACGGGGTCGATTGAGAGAGAGAGATGGGGTCGAGCGAGAGAGAAAGAGAGAGATGGGGTCGAGCGAGAGTGATAGAGAGAGACGGGGGGAGAGAGAGAGAGACGGGGTCGAGCGAGAGAGAGAGAGAGAGAGAGACGGGTCGAGCGAGAGAGAGAGAGAGACGGGGTCGAGCGAGAGTGAGAGAGAGAGAGAGACGGGGTCGAGCGAGAGAGAGAGACGGGGTCGAGCAAGAGAGAGAGAGAGAGAGAGACGGGGTCGAGCGAGAGAGAGAAAGAGAGAGAGAAAGGGTTTGATCTAGAGCGAGAGAGAGAGAAAGAGAGACGGGGTCAAGAGAGAGAGAGATGGGGTCAAGCGAGAGAGAGAGAAGGGCTCGAGCGAGAAAGAGAGAGAGACGGGTCGAGCGAGAGAGAGAGAGATGGGGTCGAGTGAGAGAGAGAGAGCGAGACGGGTCGAGCGAGAGAGAGGGAGAGACGGGGTCGAGAGACAGAGAGAGAGACAGGGTCGAGCGAGAGAGGAAGAAGAGAGACGGGGTCCAGAGAGAGAGAGACAGGGTCGAGAGAGAGGGAGAGAGACAGGGTCAAGCGAGAGAGAGACGGGGTCGAGAGAAAGAGAGACGGGGTCGAGCGAGACAGAGAGACGGGGTCGAGCGAGAGAGAGAGAGAGAGACGGGGTCGAGCTTGAGAGAGAAACGGGGTCGAGCAAGAGAGAGAGCGAGAGAGAGGGAGAGAGACGGGGTCAAGCGAGAGAGATAGAGAGAGACGGGGTCGAGCGAGAGTGAGAGAGAGAGACGGAGTCGAGCGAGAAAGAGAGAGACGGGGTCGAGCTAGACAGAGAGAGAGACGGGGTCGAGAGATAGAGAGAGAGACGGGGTCGATTGAGAGAGAGAGACGGGGTCGAGCGAGAGTGAGAGAGAGAGAGAGACGGGGTCGAGTGAGAGAGAGAGACGGGGTCGAGCAAGAGAGAGAGAGAGAGAGACGGGGTCGAGCGAGAGAGATAAAGAGAGAGAGAAAGGGTTTGATCTAGAGCGAGAGAGAGAGAAAGAGAGACGGGGTCAAGAGAGAGAGAGATGGGGTCAAGCGAGAGAGAGAGAAGGGGTCGAGCGAGAAAGAGAGAGAGACGGGTCGAGCGAGAGAGAGAGAGATGGGGTCGAGTGAGAGAGAGAGAGCGAGACGGGTCGAGCGAGAGAGAGGGAGAGACGGGGTCGAGAGACAGAGAGAGAGAAAGGGTCGAGCGAGAGAGAAAGAAGTGACACGGGGTCGAGCGAGAGAGAGAGAGAGACGGGGTTGAATGAGAGAGAGAGGGACGGGGTTGAGCAAGAGAGAGAGCGAGAGACAGGGGCGAGCGAGAGAGAGAGAGAGTGACGGGGTCGAACGAGAGAGAGAGACGGGGTCGAGCGAGAGAGAGAGAGAGAGAGACGGGTTTGAGCGGGTGAGAGAGAGAGAGGGAGAGAGAGACGGGGTCGAGAGAGAGAGAGACGGGGTCAAGAGAGAGGGAGAGAGACAGGGTCAAGCGAGAGAGAGACGGGGTCGAGAGAAAGAGAGACGGGGTCGAGCGAGACAGAGAGACGGGGTCGAGCTTGAGAGAGAAACGGGGTCGAGCAAGAGAGAGAGCGAGATGGGTCGAGCGAGAGAGAGGGAGAGAGACGGGGTCAAGCGAGAGAGATAGAGAGAGACGGGGTCGAGCGAGAGTGAGAGAGAGAGACGGGGTCGAGCGAGAGAGATAGAGACGGGGTCGAGCAAGACAGAGAGAGAGACGGGGTCGAGAGATAGAGAGAGAGACGGGGTCGATGAGAGAGAGAGACGGGGTCGAGCGAGAGAGAAAGAGAGAGATGGGGTCGAGCGAGATTGATAGAGAGAGACGGGGGGAGAGAGAGAGAGACAGGGTCGAGCGAGAGAGAGAGAGAGAGAGAGAGACGGGTCAAGCGAGAGAGAGAGAGAGACGGGGTCGAGCGAGAGTGAGAGAGAGAGAGAGACGGGGTCGAGCGAGAGAGAGAGACGGGGTCGAGCAAGAGAGAGAGAGAGAGAGAGACGGGGTCGAGCGAGAGAGAGAAAGAGAGAGAGAAAGGGTTTGAGCTAGAGCGAGAGAGAGAGAAAGAGAGACGAGGTCAAGAGAGAGAGAGACGGGGTCAAGCGAGAG
>NW_027599473.1:0-25863 GCF_964194155.1 Cetorhinus maximus
ATGGGGAGAGAATGTGAAGGGGAGAGAGAGTGAAGGGGAGGAGAGTGAAGGGGAGAGAATTTGAAGGGGGGAGAGAGTGAAGGGGAAAGAGTGATGGGGAGAGAGTGAAGGGGAGAGAGTTGGAAGGGGAGAGTGTGAAGGGGAGAGAGTGTGAAGGGGAGAGAGAGTGATGGGGTGTGAGTGAAGGGGATAGAGTGTGAAAGGGAGAGAGTGAAGGGGAGAGAGAGTAAAGGGGAGAGAGAGTGAAGGGGAGAGGTTGTGAAGGGGACAGAGAGTGAAGGGGACAGAGAGTGAAGGGGAGAGATTGTGTCGGGTAGCTAGTGTGAAGGGCAGAGAGTGAAGGAGAGAGGTAGTGAAGGGGAGAGCGTGAAGGGAAGCGTGAGTGAAGGGGAGAGAGTGAGAAGGGGAGAGGTGAAGGAGAGAGAGTGTGAAGGGGAGAGAGAGTGAAGTGGAGAGAGTGAAGGGGAGAGAGTAAAGTGGAGAGAGTATGAAGGGGAGATAAGGTGAAGGGGAGAGAGTGTGTAGGGGAGAGAATGAAGGGGAGAGAGTTTGAAGGAGAGAAAGCATGAAGGGGAGAGTGTGAAGGGGAGAGAGTGTGAAGGGGAGAGAGTGAAGGGGAGACAGTGTGAAAGGGAGAGAGAGTGAAGGGGAGAGAGAGTGAAGGGGAGAGAGAGTGAAGGGGAGAGAGAGTGAAGGAGAGAGAGTGAAGGAGAGAGAGAGTGAATGGGAGAGAGAGTGAAGGGAAGAGAGATTGCAGGGAAGAGAGTGTGCAGGGGAGAGAGAGTGAAGGGGAGAGAGTGAAGTGGAGAGAGTGTAATGGAGAGTGAGTGTGAGGAGGAAAGAGTGAAGGGAGATAGAGAATCAAGGGGAGAGAGAGTGAAGGAGAGAGGGAGTGAAGGGGAGAAAGAGTGAAGGGGCGAGAGAGTGCAGGGGAGAGAAAGTGAAGGCGAGAGAGAGTGAAGGGAAGAGAGTGTGCAGGGGGAGAGACTGAAGGGGAGAGAGAGTGAATTGGAGAGCGTATGAAGGAGAGAGAGTGTGAAAGGGAGAGAGTGTGAATGGAAGCAAGTGTGAAGGGGAGAATGTGTCAACGGGAGAGAGATTGAAGGGGAGAGAGAGTATCGGGGAGAGAGTGTGAAGGGGAGAGAGTGTGAAAGGGAGCGAGAGTGAAGGGGATGTAGCGTGAAAGGGAGAGAGAGTGAAGGGGAGTGCGTGTGAAGGGGGGACAGTGTGAAGGGGAGAGAGTGAAGGGGAGAGCGTGTGGAGGGGAGAGTGTCAAGGGTAGAAGGTGCGAAGGGGAGAGAGAGTGAAGGGAAGAAAGAGTGATGGGAAGAGAGTGAAGGGGAATGGTGTGAAGGGGACAAAGTGAAGGGGAGAGATTGTGTAGGGTAGCTAGCGTGAATGGGAGAGCGTGAAGGGAAGGGGAGAGAGTGAAGGGGAGAGACTGTGAAGGGGAGAGAGAGTGAAGGGGAGAGAGTGAAGGGTAGAGAGTGAAGGGAGAGAGTTTGAAGGGGAGAGAGTGAAGGGGAGAGAGTGTGAAGGGGAGAGAGAGTGAAGGGGAGTGAGTGAAGGGGATAGAGTGTGAAAGGGAGAGAGAGTGAAGGGGAGAGAGAGTGAAGGGGAGAGAGAGTGAAGGGGAGAGAGAGTGAAGGGGAGAGAGAAGTGAAGGGGATAGAGTGTGAAAGGGAGAGAGAGTGAAGGGGAGAGAGAGTGAAGGGGAGAGAGAGTGAAGGGGAAAGATTGTGAAGGTGAGAGAGTGTGAAGCGGAGAGAATGTGATTGGAAGCGAGATTGAAGGGGAGAATGTGTCAAGGGGAGAGAGAGTGAAGGGGAGAGGAGAGAGAAGGGAACAGAGGGAAGGGGAGTGGTTGTGGAGGCGAGAGAGTGAAGGCGAGAGAGAGTGAAGGGGAGAGAGAGTTGGGGGGGATAGTGTGAGTGGGAAAGAGTTTGAAGAGGGGTGAGTGTGAAGGGGAGAGAGTGTGAAGGGGAGAGTGTGTGAAGGGGAGAGAGTGTGAAGGGGAGAGAGTGTGAAGGGGAGAGAGTGTGATTGGAATCGAGATTGAAGGGGAGATGTGTCAAGAGGAGAGAGAGTGAAGGGGAGAGAGAGAGATGGGAACAGAGGGAAGGGGAGTGGTTGTGAAGGCGAGAGAGTGAAAGGGAGAGTGTGAAGGGGAGAGAGAGTATGGGGGGGAGAATGTGAGTGGGAAAGAGTTTGAAGGGAGAGAGTGAAATGGAGAGAGAGTGAAGGGGAGTGAGTGTGAGGAGGAGAGAGTGAAGGGGAGAGAGTGAAGGGGAGAGAGAATGAAGGAGAGAGTGAAGGGAAGAGAGTTTGCAGGGAAGAGAGTGTGGAGGGGAGAGAGAGTGAAGGGGAGAGAGTGTAATGGGGAGTGAGTGTGAGGAGGAGAGAGTCAAGGGGAGAGAGAATCAAGGGGAGAGAGTGAAGGAGAGAGAGAGTGAAGGGGAGAAAGAGTGAAGGGGAGAGAGAGTGAAGGGGAGAGAGTGAAGGGGAGAGAGAGTGAAGGGGAGAGAGAGTCAAGGGAAGAGAGTGTGCAGGGGAAAGAGTGTGAAGGGGAGAGAGTGTGAAGGGGAGAGAGTGTGAATGGAAGCAAGAGTGAAGGGGAGAATGTGTCAAGGGAGAGAGATTGAAGGGGAGAGAGAGTATCGGGAGGGAGTGTGAAGGGGAGAGAGTGGGAAAGGGAGAGAGAGTGAAGGGGTGTGTGTGTGAAGGAGGGACAGTGTGAAGGAGAGAGAGTGAAGGGGAGAGTGTCGGGGAGTGAATGTGAAGGAAGCGAGAGTGAAGGGGAGAGAGTGAAGGGGAGGAGGTGGGAACGGGAGAGAGAGTGAAGGGAAGAAAGAGTGATGGGAAGAGAGTGAAGTGGAGAGGGTGTGAAGGCGACAGAGTGAAGGGGAGAGATTGTGCAGGCTAGCTAGCGAGAAGGGGAGAGTGTGAAGTAGAGAGAGTTTGAAGGGGAGAGAGAGTGATGGGGAGTGAGTGAAGGGGATAGAGTATGAAGGGGAGAGAGAGTGAAGGGGAGAGAGAGTCAAGGGGAGAGAGAGTGAAGGGGAGAGAGTGAAGGGAGAGAGAGTGCAGGGGAGTGTGTGAGAAGTGGAGAGAGTGTGAAGGGGAGAGCGTGTGAAGGGGAGGAGTGTCAAGGGAAGAGAGAGGGAAGGGGAGAGAGTGAAGGGGAGAGAGTGTGAAGGAGAGAGAGTGTGAAGGGGCAAGAGTGTGATTGGAAGCGAGATTGAAGGGGAGAATGTGTCAAGGGGAGAGAGAGTGAAGGGGAGAGAGAGAGAAGGGAACAGAAGGAAGGAGAGTGCTTGTGAAGGTGAGAGAGTGAAGGGGAGAGAGTGAAGGGGAGAGAGTGTGGGGCCGAAAGTGTGAGTGGGAAAGAGTTTGAAGGGGAGAGAGTGATGTGGAGAGAGAGTGAAGGGGAATGAGTGTGAGGAGGAGAGAGTGAAACGGAGAGAGTAAAGGGAGAGAGAATGAAGGGGAGAGAGGGTGAAGGGGAGCGAGTGTGAAGGGGAGGGAGCATGAAAGGGAGAGAGAGTGAAGGGGAGTGTGTGTGAAGGGGGGACAGTGTGAAGGAGAGAGAGAGTCTCGGGGAGAGACTGTGAAGGGAAATGAGAGTGAAGGGGAGAGAGTGAAGGGGAGAGCGAGTGGAGGGGAGATTATGAAGGGCAGAAGGTGTGAGGGGGGGAGAGAGTGAAGGGTAGAGAGTGTGACGGGAAGAGAGTGAAGGGGAGAGAGTGTGAAGGGGACAGAGAGTGAAGGGAGAGATTGTGTAGGGTAGCTAGTGTGAAGGGGAGAGAGTGAAGGAGAGAGAGTGAAGGAGAGAGAGAGTGAAGGGGAGAGCGTGAAGGGAAGCGTGAGTGAAGGGAGAGAGTGAGAAGTGGAGAGAGTGAAGGGGAGAGAGTGTGAAGGGGAGAGAGTAAAGTGCAGAGAATATGAAGGGGAGATAATGTGAAGGGGAGAGAGTGTGTAGGGGAGAGAATGAAGAGAGAGAGAGTGTGAAGGAGAGAGAGTGTGAAGGGGAGAGAGTGAAGGGGAGAGAGTGTGAAGGGGAGAGAGTGAAGGGGAGAGAGTGTGAAGGGAGAGTGAAGGGGAGAGAGTGAAGGGGAGAGAGTGTGAAGGGGAGCGAGTGTGAAGGGGAGAGAGTGTGAAGAGGATTGAGAGAAAGTGAGCAAGTGTGAAGGGAAGTGAGTAAAGTGGAGGGAGTGTGAATGGCAGCAAGTGTAATGAGGAGCGATAGAAGGGGAGCGAGAGTCAAGGGAAGAGAGTGTGAAGGGAAGAGAGTGTGAAGGGGAAGCGAGGTGAAGGGAGGTGTAGTGAGGGAGGGCGACAGAGGGAGAGGAAGAGAGAGAGGGAGTTAGGGAAATTGAGGGAGTGTGTGGGAGGAGGGTTCGAGAGAGAGTAGAGAGAGAGGGGGAGATAGTAAGAATGAGATGGGGAGGGGGAGCAAGGGGGTGAAGAAGGAATGGGTAGGGAGAGCAGCAGAGATAGAAAGAGAGGGATGGGGAGAGTGACAGAGTGTGTGAAGGGGGAAGGGGAGGAGAGATTGGGTAGGGAAGATGAACAAAGAGATAGGGAGAGTGAGGGAGGGAGGGAGAGTGGGTTGGAGGGAAGATGAAAGGGGAGGGCAGGGTGAAGAGGGAGAGAGGGATGAAGGGAGGCGGAGAGGGAGAGAGAGGGGGAATGGGAGGGGGAATGAGAGGGGGAGAGAGAGGAACAGGGAGGGAGACAGAAAGGGTGAGATGGGAGAGTGAGGGAGGGACAGGGAGGAGAGGTAGGGAGAGAGGGAGAGAGGGGGAGAGGAGCAGAGTGAGTGAGAGAGCGTGTGGTAGGGAGAGGGAGATTGAGGGATGGTGAGAGAGAGCGTGGGATGGAGTGCGGCAGGAAGAAATCGGGAGGGAGGGGGAGAGAGAGAGAGCAGGAGCAGGAGAGAGAGCAGGAGCAGGAGAAATGGGGAAAGGGAGAGGGCGGTAGGGAGAGGAGAGGAGAGAGAGGGAGGGACAGAGAGGGAGGGAGAGGCACTGATGGAGAGAGATGGAGGGAGAGGAATGAAGTTGGAGAGATAGAGGAAGGGGGTTGGAGAGAGGGAAAGGGGAAGGGGAGTGAGAGTGCAAGTGACAGAGGATAGAGAGAGAGTGATGGTGGAAGAGAATGAGAGAGAGTGGTCGGGAGGGTGAGAGAAGAAAGGGACAGATTGGGATGTAGAGAGAAGGGGGAAGAGGGGGAGGGAGTGGGAGAGAGGGGGAGTGAGGGAAGAGAAAAGGGGAAGGAGTGATGGAGGGGTAGTGAGAGAGGGAGGGAGTGGCTGAGGATGAGAGAGGGATGGTGGGAGGTCGGGACAGGGAGAGAATGAGAGTGTGAGGGATGGGCAGATAAAGACAAGGAGAGAGGGAGTGAGGGGGTTGAGCAGAGAGGGAGAGGGACAGGGAGGGAGTGTGAAGGGTAGAGAGAGTGAAGGGGAGCGAGGATGAATGGGAGAGAGAGTGCAGGGGAGGGAGCATGTGAAGGGGAGAGAGAGTGAAGGGGAGCGAGAAAGTGAAAAGGAGAGGGAATGAACGGGAGAGAGTGAAGGGAAAGGGAGGGGTGGGGAGCGAGGGTAAAAGAGGGAGAGAATGAAGGGAAGAAAGAGTGAAAGGGAGAGACAGTGCAGGGGAGGGGGAGGGTTTGGGAGAGAGTGAGGGTGGCAGGGAGAGAGAGAGAGAGGGTGTGGGGAGGGGTTTGGAGAGAGGGATGGGGTGAGGGGAAGGAAGAGGATGGAGGAGGAGACCGAGGGTGGAAAAAGGAGAGAGGGAGGAGAAAGATGGAGGGAGGGGGAGAGTGTTAGAAGGGATGGGGAAAGAGAGAGTGATGGAGGGAGGGGGAGAGGGGGAGGGAGAAAGAGGGAGGGGGAGAGAAAGATAACAAATTGGATAAAAAATTGGCTGAGCGACAGGACACAAAGAGTAGGGGTAACTGGTTGTTTTTTCCAGATTGGAGGAAGGTTGGTAGTGGAGTTCCTCAGAGGTCAGTGTTGGGACCCTTGCTCTTTCTGATGTATATTAATGACCTAGACTGTGGTGTGCAGGGCATGATTTCCATATTTGCAGATGATACAAAGATTGGAAATGTTGTCAACTGTGATGGGTTAGTCTTGAACTTCAAAAGGACATTGACATGTTGGTGGATTGGGCAGACAAGTGCCAGATGATGCTCAATGCAGAGAAGTGAGAGATGATTCATTTTCACAGGAAGAATATGGTGAGACAGCAAAATAAAATAAAAGGAGAAACTGTAAAGGAGGTGCACGAACAGTGGGACCTCGGTATATATGTACATGGGTCATTGAAGATGGCAGGGCATGTTGAGAGAGCAGTTAATGAAGCATATAGTATCTTAGGCGTTATTAATAGGGGCATTGAGCACAAGAGTAAGGAGGTCATGTTGAACTTGTGTAAGACACTAGTTAGGCCTCATCTGGAGTAGTGTGTCCAGTTCTGGGTGTCATACTTGAGGAAGGATATGAAGGCATTGGAGAGAGTACAGAGGGGATTCACAATAATGATTCCTGGGATGAAGAAATGCATGAGGATAGATTAGGTTTGTTTTCATTGGAGAAAAGAAGGCTGAGAGGAGACTTGATAGAGGTATTTAAGATCCTGAGGAGTATGGACAGGGTAAACAGTGAGAAACTGTTCCCACTCAAGAGAACATCAAGAACTCGAGGGCACAGACTCAGAACAATTAGCAAAAGGAGTAAATGTGATGAGGAAATTTTTTTCATCCAGAGGGTGGTTGGAGTCTGGAACAAACTTCCTGAAAGGGCGATGGAGGCAGGTTCAATCGAGGTATTCAAAAAAGAATTGTAATGCTCCTTGAGGAGAAAAATTGTGCAAGGTTATGGGCAAAAGGCAGGAGAGACGGGCTAGGTGGAATGCTATTTCAGAGAGCCAGTGCAGACTCGATGGGCCAAATGGCCTCCTTCTGCACTGTAAAGGTGCTGTGATACTGTGAGGATGTTGACAGTGGGGGATTTAGTGATGGTCATGCTATTGAACATCAAGGGACAATGGTTAGGTTCTCTCTTAGTGGAGATGGTCATTGCCTGGCACTTGTGTGGCACAAATGTTACTTGCCACTCATCAGCCCAAGCCTGGATAATGTCCAGGTCTTGCTGCATTTGGGTATGGACTGCTTCAGTATCTGCAGAGTCACGAATGGTGCTGAACATTGTGCAATCATCTGCGAACATCCCCACTTCTGATCTTGTGGAGTGAGGAGATACGGGGGGAGGGAAGGGGGTGATGGGAAAGAGGGGAAGGGACAGGAGGGACGGCAAGGAGTAAGGGGTGGAGGTGGGAAGGGGGAGTGGGGGGGCGTGGGGTCAGGGGGGAAGGGTGAGTGGGGGTCAGGGAGGAGGAGAGCGGAGGGGAGCAGGGAGGGTGGGACAGGGAGAGGGGAGGGCAGGATGGGGAGGGCAAACTGGGAGAGGGAGGGAGGTAGGGGGAGGGGAGAGGGGAGGGAGGGGGAGGATGGACCAGGGGAGGGTGGACTGGGAGAGGGAGGGGGGTGGGCGGGATGGGCAGGGGGGACCGGGAGGGGGAAAGGGAAGAGGGAAGGGGGAAGGAGTGGGGAAGAGGGGAAGAGGGGAGTGGGGAGGAGGGGAGGGGGGAGGAGGGGGTGTGGAGGAGAGGGGGTGGGGATAAGCGGGCGAAGAAGGAGCTGTGGGCCAAGAGGAAAAAGAGGTAGAAAGGGGAGAGGATGGAGAAGAAGGAGGGGAGGCCCTTTTTGCACTGGATGGCCAACCTCTTCTGTGCAGCATTGGCACTGACAACTACTGCCCCCAAGCCAGAGTGGAAGGATTGATGGACCTCCTGCGGCCAAAGCACATCACAACATGCCTGTGAAAGGCTTTCCAGTGATGGGTCACTGAACTCTTCTTGTCTCTCAGGGCCATGTCTTCACTGGAGCAGTCGAGGGCTGCAAGCATTGAGAACTGTGTGGGTGGCTGAAATTTAGATCTGACATCCAGAGTGAGAATACAGTGAGGTCACGATGTGATGGGTGATTCAGAGGCCGCCCACCAGCAGAATGGCAGCTTTCCTGTGGCTGCATCATTAATGAAGTGGGAAGCAGGCGATTTGGCGTGAGAAATGCCACCATTGCAGCAGGCAGGTAAGAAATTCTTTTTCCTGCTCGCTACCCCGCTTTGTGCAAATCTGGGATGATCCGCCCACAGTCTCAGAATAAAGGGCAGGCCATTTAAGACTGAGGTGAGGAGGAATTTCTTCACTGAGAGGGTGGTGAATCTTTGGGATTCTCTACCCCAGAGGACTGTGGAAGCTCAATCATTGAGCACGTTCAAGATAGTGTTACGGGAAAGAAAGTAAGTGAGATTTTAAGGGAAGGGAGAATTCATTTTAAGGGAATGAATTACTTCAATTAGAATCTACAGGCAGGCCAGCGCAAACCAGTAAATGAACAGTTAAACAGTTAAACCAGATGAACTTTGTACACCCACAGGGCTTGCAATCACCAGCAAGGTCCTGGGAGCTAGACAGGACATGAAGGAATTAAAAATAAGATAGATTGGGTGACATGGGAGTCAGGCTGGAGACTAAGGTTGGAAAACAACTAAGATTAAGTGTGCTCTTCAACAGATAGGGGAAGGACAGATGGTCCCAGCTTAGATGGGAGGGAAGGTCTCTGCCTGGGTGAAAAGTGGGATGTACCTGATGCCAGAGATGTACGTGATCAGTAAAGTACAAATGTGCTGAACACTTGTAATTTAGCAGAGTGCTATCTCAAGTTGCCTTGAGATGGTTCTATCCTTGCAGTTGCTGGAATAAATGATCGTGACCTGTACCTGAGCCTCCTGTGGTCCGTTTGTCAATAGGTTTCTGAATTGTAATAACGTTAAGGCATATGGGGCTTGTGGGGAAAATTGGCATTGATTGGATGATCAGCCTTGCTCTGTTTGAATGGTGGAGCATGCTCAATGGGCCGAATGGCCTACTCTTGCTCCTATTTCCTATGTTCGCCACAACAATCATCTCAGCAGTACGAGTTCTGTTTGCTGAAGGAAGAATTCCTGACAGATTAATATGTGGTAATGGAATGCAGTTCACATCCAGGGAAGTTATGGAATTTGCTGAACAGTATGGGTTCAACATCATTAGCTCACCACTCCTATACTGCCTTCGAGGACATGGGTTTATAGAAAGACATGCCCAGACAGTCGAAGGAATGCTTGTTAAATGCCGGGGAACAAGGAAGACCCAAACCTTGCCTCATTGTCACTCCGATCCACACTTCTCAAGGCAGACATTAAATTACCTACAGTCTTGTTGAATGGAAAATATAAGACTGCTCTGCCAAGCAAATTACATCCTCTGAGTGACCAGGAGAAAGTGAGGCAAAAACTCACTGAAGCACAGCAAAGAGGAGGTCACTTCAACAAACATGTTAAATCCCCACCTGAGCTGCTGAAAGGACAAAGTGTACATATACAGGAGGCAATCATGAAAACCTGGAGCCCAGCAAAAGTTGTTGCTGAAGCAGAGACACCAAGGTCATATGTTAGAAGACTGGAACTGGTAAGCAAATGAGAAGAAACAGGGTTGATTTTCGACCTACACCAGAGCTGGACAAACAGAAAAAACCATCAACAACACCGGGAAAGGTCAATATCCAGAGAGATGACATTGACAACATCAGCAGAAAATGACACAACATTAGCAACAGCAATCATAACTGCTGCAACGCCAGGAACAACACACACATCATCGCCTGTGCAGCATGCCGACTTACCACCCAGAGCAATGAATGTCAAATTTACATGATCTAAGCGATATTGTGAATAATAATTTTAGAAAAGAATACATGCTATCCAAGGCTCTAAGTAGGGTTCAGTTAATTTCCAAAAGTCGATTAATAATCTTCTTTACTTTCGAAAAGACAATGATTAGAACAGTTACATTGAGAGGGTCTTTAAGTTTTAAAGAAAGAAGGGTGTTCTATATTGTTGTATTATCTATAAATGTCTGTAAAGACCTAGGAACGAATTGTGAAGTATAAGTGCTCCAGGGGACCACAGTTCACAGTTGCACTAGAGAGTTACATGATGTGTAGCAGAACCGGTTCAAGCATACGAACAAGGAGCAGGACTAGGCCATTCGGCCCCGCGAGCCTGCTCTGCCATTCAATAAGATCATGGCTGATCTGATAGTAACCTCAAATCTGCATCCCGTCAACCCCGAGAGCCAATCACCCCCTTGCTTCCCAAGAATCTATCCAGCTCTGTCTTAAAAATATTCAGACTCCGGAACTTTCTTCCTGAAAATATGCTAGAAGCAAAGACTCATGAACCTCAGAGAAAAAATTTCACCTCATCTCTGTTTTAAATGGGCGACCCCTTATTTTTCAACAGTGACCCCTGGTTCTAGATTCTCCTGCACCCTCTCTACATTCACCCTGCTACTGGTGGCCAGATTCCAGTTGGGTTTCTTGGTCTGGAGTACAGGAAATATATGTTTCAGTACCTCTGTTGCTGATGCTGTTGTTCAAAAAGAATCACTGCAGATGCAAGCTCTTTTTTCTGAATGCAGCATTGTCAGCTTAGAACCATTCAAGATTAGCTTTGCATCCATATTGCTGCTACTTTGTAACTAAGCTTTGCTCTGTGCTTTAATGTACATTTGAACAAAAGGAATCAGGTTTCAAAGAGTTAGGTCTGCACTCCAAATCCAGCTGGGAATAGGCAGATAAGAACATAGGAACAGGAGAAGGCCATTCAGCCCATCGAGCCTGCTCCACCATTCAATACAATCATGGCTGATCGAACACTTCAATGCCTAATACCCACACTACTCCCATTGTTAATCAGAAATTTACCAATCTCTCCCTTCGTCATACTCAATGACTGAGCTTCCACGGCCCTCTGGGGTAGAGAATTCAAAAAAATTCACAACCCTCTGAGTGAAAAATTTCTCCTCATCTCAGTCCTAAGTGGCTTCCTCCTTATTTTGAAATGTGTCCTCTGGTTCTCGACTCCCCAACCAGGGGAAACATCTCACCTGCATCGACCCTGTCTATTCCTTTCAGTATTTTGTAAGTTTCAATGAGGTCACCTCTCATTCTTTGAATCTAGAGAATACAGGCCCAGTTTCTCCAATCCTCCAAGGTGATCAGGCACTCAAATCTCAAAACAATAACTGGGGTTTTAGCAGGTCTCTGGAGACAGGCTGGGAGGTGGTAGGGCTGGAAAAATTGCAGCAGGTGTCAGGAGGTGGGAATAGCAATAGTTTGCATCTTAATCCAATTAACTGGCCCATTAACAGCCATTTTAGAGCCTCTCCAGCACTTTGGAATGGTCCCTCACCCCTGGAGAGACCGCTGCCACGTACATTGAGGTGGCAGGTGGATGTGGAGAGAATGTTTCCTCTTGTGGGAGAATATGGAATGAGGGGTCACTGTTTAAAAATAGGAGATCGCCCATTTAAGACAGAGATGAGGAGAAATTCTCTCTCAGTGGGTAGTGAGTCTTTGGAACTCTCTTCCTCAAAAGGCAGTGAAAGCAGAGTTTGGATGTTCTTAAGGCTGAGGGAGATAGGTTCTTGATTAACAAGGGGGTGAAAGATTATTGGGAGTTGACAGGAATGTGGGGTTAAGGTTACATTCAGATCTGCCATGATCTTATTGAATGGCGGAGCAGGCTCGAGGGGCCGAGTGGCCTACTCCTGATCCTAATTCGTATGTTTGTATCTATGTTCGTATCACTGTAGGCAGCAGGCACTACAGATAATTTCTTAGTCCTCTTCCTTCAGCTTATGGAAAGATGAATTGTAGTTGCAGCAAGTATTCACAGTGTGCAGCTGACGTCAATTGTTCCTAAAATTAAATATCCAGCATAACCAGCATCATACCGTAGCTATTATACTTACGTTTTATACATCTGTTTGTACCAGGGCTCACAGTCCATCCAGAGCATGCACAAATATTAGCTCTGAAAGCAAAATTTGTCTGTGTTAATTATGAAATTCTTCTTCAAACCACTATTCATTTTATTTGTTATACTTAGAAAAGGTGTTTGTTTATTTTCCTTTGGCTGTGTTGTCTATTGGATCATTCACATAACCATTATAAGTTATACATCAAGGTACTCCCTGATGAGTTAGCAAGTTTATCCAGTGAGCAGCAATCCCTCCCAGGACCCAGGTGCAATTTCTGTGCTGTATGGGTTGGCTGATCTTCGTTGGGCTGGTAGTTGGAATAATGGAACTGGCCTCTGAGTCATCAGAAAAGGAGAATATTGGCCAACTTGCCATTCCTGCTTGATATCTAGCTATTCCCTCCAGAATGTGATAACAAGATTGGGCTCTGCTGTGATGCCTCAAAGATCAACTAGGTGCTGCTTTTCATTGTCAATGTCCACATGTCATCGGGTGACTGAAAAGTTGAACCAAAAGAATTCTTCAAAAATGCTAACTGCATAATCCTCAAAGCAGTTTGAGATGCCCTTGGCCTGCTTTGCCCCCAGTGTTCTAGTGTTCAACATGCTGATTTACTCAGGCTGATGAACAAGTACTTGCTTCTCCTTTTGTAGGTATTCATAGGAACATAGGAACAGATGAAGGCCATTCAACCTGCTCTGCCATTCAATAAGTTCATGGCTGGTCGAACACTTAAATGCCTTTTACCCACACTATCCCCAGAACCCTTTACGTTATTGTTAATCAGAAAACTATCAATCTCTGCCTTAAATATACTCAATAACTGAGCTTTTATGGAGGGCCATACCTGGGGTAGAGAATTCCAAAGACTCACAACCCTCTGAGTGAAGAAATTTCTCCTCATCTTGGTCCTAAGTGGCTTCCCCCTTATGCTGAAATTGTGTCCCCTGGTTCTAGACTTCCCAACCAGGGGAAACAACTTACTTGCATCTACCCTGTATATTCCTTTAAGTATTTTGTAGGTTTCAATGAGATCACCCCTCATTCTTCAAAACTCGAGAAATCCAGTTTCCCCAACCTCTCTTCATAGGACAGCCCCACCATCCCCGAAACAAGTCTGGTGAACCTTAGTTGCACTTCATCTATGGCAATAATATCCTTTCAGAGGTAAGGTAACACTCTGCACATCTGTTCCTTCTTCCAAATTGGATAGCCTCAATTTTTTTCACATTATATTTTATCTGCCACCTTATATTCTGTTCTTACCCATTCACTAAGTTGTCAAATTCTCCTGTAGCCGCTTTACATCTTCCTCACAACACACATTCCCACCGAGCCGAACTTGGAAATATTACATTTGGTTCCCACATCCAAATCATTGATATATATTACAAACAGCAGCGTGAAACCAATAAAAAATTTGGGAAAGAGAAATATTAGAGAATAGAAAAGAGGGGACAAGTAACTTCACCCTCTTTTCTTTAGACTTTACCAGCTCTTTCCCAGCAAATTTATCTTTAATCTCAGATTTTTTTTATATCTAGCCAGCCATCGATTTCCATTTGGCTCCATTATCCATTCTTTCATGGTGTTTCTCTATTTTCAGCTTTCAACCTATTTCAGTACTATCTTTTAGACCTTTAAAGATCCTTCTATCTTGTTTCAGAATTATCTTTTAGGAATATGATCTAAATCAAGCTTCAAAATAAAAATGCCATTAGTAGTTTTGTATTCAATGAATCCACTGATCTCTGCACGCCACCTCTAACATTATTATTCAATTAAATAATTGCTCAAACTGTTTTCAAATGTTTGCTTTTTGTGCAGAAATAAGCAATTAATTTTCCCACACTTTCTAATACTTTCTAATTCTTGTGAACATGGTGGGAGAAAAGCAGTATATTTAAGGTCATTCTCTTGTTCACACAATAGCATTTCTGGAAATCAGTTTATATAGGTTGTAGCTCCTTTTTATCTAAGTAAAAGGGGTAAGTAATGAACCAGTCTTCAGAATTAATTATGCATCTTAATATGTCCAACGATGTTCAAAGATCTAGTTACTAAAGTAAGAAAGAATATCAATGGGAAACACAGCATCTGGGTGCAAACACCATGAATACAGCTCATAAACCTCTTTTTGATGTCTGATACTCATAAATCAGGCCATCAACCCATTTTGACACAAAAAGGTTGGAAGATGTGACAATTGCAAAGTCTATTTTATTTCTCTCCCTTCATGCTATATATCATTTCCAAGTTTAGGAAGACAAATAGTCAATTCTCAAACTTTGATCGATGTTACTGAAATGTTGATGTTGTGTGATAATGGTGTGGTAAGTTTTCTAAATTCTGCTCGGTAGAGAGCATGATGTAGAGAATACCTCATATGACCAGTCATGGATGTGAATATGCATTTACACCCTGTGGTAAAGTCTGTTGTAATGATGCTCTGTATCTACCATACAATCAAAAAAAACTTTTTAAAATCCCCCTTGATAGCGACAAATTGTGGTTTTTAAACAGGCTGGTAATCTATGATTATAAAATTTTATTGACAACTAAAAACTGGTACACTGAGACAGATAACATCTATTCATACAGCATCTTTAACGTGGAATTTGTTTGAAGGTGGTTCGTGGAGGCAGGAGGAAAATGGATACCTTGCCAAAGAAGAGACGATTAGATGGGGTGGTTATAAGCTTAATCAAAGATAAGATATAAGCAGATAGAAAGGTGGAGAGACTTAGAGTGCAAATTCCACAGTCTAGACTGTCGGTGACTGAAAGACGTCATGGATAATGGGACAAAAAAGGCACAAGACATGGGGCCAAAACAGTAGATTTCATGAGGAGATGGGTTACAAAAATGGGGAAAGTTGAAGCAATTAAGGGATTTGAAGACTTGGATAAGAATTTTACTGCATTGGGAGATCAAGAACAATGGTAGATCAGCCAGGTCAGGAACAATGGGTGAGTGGAATTTGCTGCTGGATA
Organism: Cetorhinus maximus; assembly: GCF_964194155.1. Taxonomy (NCBI): domain Eukaryota; kingdom Metazoa; phylum Chordata; class Chondrichthyes; order Lamniformes; family Cetorhinidae; genus Cetorhinus; species Cetorhinus maximus. Next base: position 14,927 of record NW_027599473.1, read on the forward strand.
GAATGCACATAGCAGGATTTTACAAGCTGAAGTTTATGGAGGGTAGAGGATGAAAAGCTAACCAGGAGAGCATTGTAATAGTCAGGTTACAGGTGACAAAGGTTTTTGAAGGAAGCTTTTTGAGGCAGATGGGCTGATATAGGGAGAGTCAGACAATGTTACAGATATAGAAATATGCAAACTGTGGAATAAAAGGTTTGGGGTTGGATGCTAAGCTCTGGATGGTTTGGTTCAATGAGGCCAAGATAAATGGAAAGTGGGTGAGGAAATAAATTTCAGTTGGTCCAAAAGTTAACCAGTTTATGGTAGATGAAGGACAGAATCACTGCGGCACAGAAGGAGCCCATTGGGCTCATCATGTCTGCACCGGCTCTCCAAATAAGCATTATGACCCAGTGCCAATTCTCTGCCTTTTCCCCATACACCTGCACATTGAATATTTGAATACAAACATCGCATTTGCTTCTTTTGCAAATCACTTTAAATCTATGCCTTCTGGTTCTTGATCCTTTTATGAGTGGGAAATGGTTCACCTTCTCCACTCTGTCCAGTCCCCTCATGATTTTGAACATCTCGATCAAATCTCCTCTTAGCCTTCTCCCCTCCAAGGGAAATGGTCCCAGTTTTTCTGATCTATCTTTATAGCTGACGTTTCTCATTCCTCATTCTTGTAATCCTCTTCTACACTCTCTCCAATGTGTTCACATCTTTCCTATAATGTGGCGCCCAGAATTGTACACAATACTCCAGCTGTGGTCTAACCAGTGTCTTATATAAATTCAGCATAACCTCCCTGCTCTTGTACTCTATTCCCCTATGAATAAAACCCAGGATACTATTTGCTTTATTCACTGCTCTCTCCACCTGTCCTACCACCTTCAATGATCTATGCACATGTACACCCAGGTTTTTTCTGCTCCTGCACCCCCTTCAAATTTTCCCCCCTTATTTTCTATTGATTGATTGATGCCTTTCCAAGTCCATGACAGCTCAGCCTGTTTTGAAGCCCAGTTGCTACATGAACTATTCAATTCCTCATTTCAATGTGGATTAGAAATGACACCAACAGCATTTTGCTAAGGGGGCTTCACATACTGATCCAGATTGTTGCACTTTCATGACAACTTGGTTTCATCAGACGCAATTTTATTCCAAGAAGCAATGCAAATAGTTGGCGCCCCGAGTTCAAGCGGACAGAGGCCACATGAGATTGTCCAGATGGGACTTTTCCAGCACATTTGACGCTCTCTTCATTACCTGAGAATCCGGCATCAAGACCGCGCCCCGCCCACTGCTCACCAGGTGCGTGGGAAGCGCGTGCCCCGCCGGCTCAGCCAATCACTGCAGCCGGACACGGTGCACTGAGCCGCGATTGTCCAATCAGCAGCGAGCAGCTCATTTCCCATTGTTCTTGATCTCCCAATGCATTAAAAAGCTGATCCAAGTCTTCAAATCCCTCAATTTTCCCCATTCATCATCAAGGGAGACAAAGTCTCCAACTCCTCCTGGGGTTTTGTCGTGGAGAGACTTTTCAAAAAGAGACTTCACTTTCTGTGAAGGGGAAAGTGACATTTCAGGAATGGCTCTTTTTCCACACTCCCACTTCTCAGGATGCAGTTTGCTTTCAGGCATTGAAAAACAACCATTCATGTTGCATCTCCAATCATCACCCTTCTCAAGCAGCCAAAAAAAAGCTCCTAAATGGTTAGAAATATCCTGAAGTTCCTCATGGAACAATAACATGACCAATGAAGGGAAAGTGAAAAAGTTAAACATGATAGAAAGATCATTTTTTTGCCATTCAAAACTGAGCCTCTCCCAGATTCCCTGCTCAACCCTCTCAGGAGACAAATGCATTTTAAATAAAAACAGAAAATGCTGGAAAAACTCAGATGCTCTCACTCTGTGGAGAGAGAAACAGAGTTGACACTTCGAGTCTGTCTGACTTCTTCAGAGATGCATTTGCAATACTTCGTTGTCTTTGTTCTTATTCTGGTAATTATTCCTTTTCTTACACTTACTCCTGGATTACCAGTATTCCCAAATGTGGTCTGAACTCAGCAGGATTTCTGTAGACCTGTGCTCCATTTTTCTGATGATCTAACCCAACATTTAATTTGTTTTTCAGCATTGTATCAACACTAAAACTGAAAAAAACTACTAATGATTTCAAACTACTTTCTACATGAGCAACTATTAATTCCATCCATTATATATCCATGTAACAATGTTTCCCCTCATATGCAATGTTCTGTTTACCAAAGTATATAGGTCAGTCATTACTAATGCCTTGTCTGCCAACAGACCTGCCAGGTTCATGTATTGTATTCCCAAGGCTGCTAAAGGATTCACTAGGTTCTGAATTTCCATAAGCAGGTGTGTCTTTCTGAAGTCATGTCAACCTTAAAGGGACCCTGCTCACAAACTGCTTAAAGCAGTAAAGGTAATAGAATGGTTGCCTATTAAAAACACGCTTAATCTCAGAGGGTTAAATAATGAATCTGTGGCAAAATCTCAAGTTTAGTTGTGATTAGTTCCCTTCAAATGTGGGTTAGATTTTATATTCAACGTTTAAATATAATGTATTCTATTTCTGTCCGTTCTTCATTTTGTCCCCTTTTGAAAGCTGTTCCCTCTATCCTTACATTGTTCCCCTCATTATGTTACACATCAAGGCAATGAGCCAGCCAAAAGAATAAGCATGCACAACAATTTACTGATTTATCAATCTAGTTTAACACTGCAGTGTAGGAATGAGAGAGTGCTGCATAGTTATAGATTCTTGTCAGGAAAATATAATAATTCTCATAATGTAATTGGAATTTGTGGTAAAATAGAGATATCTGTGTCTGTGTGTGTGAGAGAGAGACTTAATTGGATTAAATGGTAAACATGGGGGAAGTTTAGAATGTAAGGTGTGAAAGGACATTTGCATTTTTAAATAAACTAGATTTAAATAGACTAGATTGTTTTCAAAGGAGGAGTGAAATGTGCCACCGGGCCAGGTGAAGTTTAGAAACAATGTCAGAATTACCTGGAAAAACTCAGCAGGTCTGGCAGCTTCGGTGGAGAAGAAAACAGTTGACGTTTCGAGACCTCATGACCCTTCGGCAGAACTGAAGTATAGTTAGCAGAGAGGTGAAATATAAGCTGGTCTAAGGTGGGGGGCGGTGGGAGAGAGAAGTTGAGGGTGGGGTGGTTGTAGGGATAAGCAAGCAGTGATAGGAGCAGATAATCAAAAGATGTCACAGACAAAAGGATCAAAGAGGTGTTGAAGGTGTTTTTTTTCAATAATTTATATAGATTCTTCTTTTCCCACCTATTTCCATTATTTTTAAATCTACAACTAATACTTTGTTAGTCTTTCCACCCCACCCCCACTAGAGGTGTATCTTGAGTATCCTGCCATCCATTCTTAATTAGCACTTTTCTTAGATAATATCACCACCTTCAACACCTCTTTGATCCTTTTGTCTGTGACATCTTTTGATTATCTGCTCCTATCACTGCTTGCCTATCCCTACAACCACCTCACCCTCAACTTCTCTCTCCCCCCGCCCCCCACCTTAGACCAGCTTATATTTCACCTCTCTCCTAACTATACTTCAGTTCTGCCGAAGGGTCATGAGGACTCGAAACGTCAACTGTTTTCTTCTCCACCAATGCTGCCAGACCTGCTGAGTTTTTCCAGGTAATTCTGTTTTTGTTTTGGATTTCCAGCATCCGCAGTAGTTTTTAGCTTTTAGAAACAATGTGTTTGTTTTTTCCAAAAGGTTACTGGTAAAACTTAGTGCTATGAGAGATTTTTATTATCAGAAAGGTAAGGTCCAAAGACACAGTGAAACAGTGGGAATTTGCATTCAAAGGGGAAAATATGTATAAAAGGAATGAAGGCTGTGTGTAAGGGTAAGTATTTTTAAGATCTAACAAGTGTAAGAAGCCTCCAGAATCTATGCCTCAAGCTGCTGTTTTCAAAGAACTGAAGTTAAGAAAACTCAGTTTGAATTGGACTGGTTCAGGGTATTGTGTGTCACCTTGCCTGGCTCTTTTGAAATCTATGCATCTTCCTGTTGCCTTAATTGAAGTGTAACTGGGAGTCAGATTAAGTAGGTGATTTAGAAGTTGCTATTGTAGTAATTTGTAGACATAGATATGTGCTTAAAAATCATTTTTCTGTTTAATAAATGTTCAGTTTGGTTTTGTAAAAAGACTTGGTGGTCTTATCGCTGCTGAATTCAAGACACACATCTCAAAATTTATAAAAACTGCCAAACAAGTTGTGGCAGTTGTTTCAAGTTTCCCTTTGAATCACAGAATCTTAACGGCACAGAAGGAGGCCATTCGGCCCATCATGTCTGCACCTGCTCTCCAAATGAGCATGATGACTTAGTGCCATTTCCCTGCCTTTTCCCCGTACCCTTGAACAGTTTCTATTCAAATAATCATCTAATGTCCTCAAATGCCTCAATTGAACCTGCTTCCACCACGCTTCAGGCAGAGCATTCCAGACCCGAACCACTCGCCGTGTGAGAACGTTTTTTCTCACATCACAGTTGCTCCTTTCGCAAATCACTTTAAATCTGTGCCCTCTCATTCTTGATCCTTTTATGAGCAGGAACAGCTTCTCCCTATCTACTCTGTCCAGCCCCCTTGTGATTTTGAACATCTCTATCAAATCTCCTCTCAGCCTTCTCCTCGCCAAGGAGAACAGTCCCAACCTCTTCAATCTATCCTCATAGCTGAAGTTTCTCATGCTTGGAAGGATTCTTGTAAACCTCTTCTGCACCCTCTCCAACGTGTTCACATCCTTCCTATAATGTGGCACACATAATTATACACAATACTCCAATTGATGTCTAATGAGTGTCTTACATAAATTCAGCATAACCTGCTTGCACTTGTACTCTTTGCCCCTATTAATGAAGCCCAGGATACTATATGCTTTATTAACTGCTCTCTCCACCTGTCCTGCCACCTTCATTAATCTATGCACATAGATACCCATGTCTTTCTGCTCCTACAGCTCATTCAAAATTTCACCCCTTATTTTATATTGTCTGTCCATGTTCTTCCTACCAAAATGCATCACCTTACACTTCTAACTTGAACAACTCAGCATTTAACATCAGCTTTGCCAGAAAAATTCCACACCCTTCAGTTAGATGTCGAATGAAGCTCCACTTATCTTCAAGTCATTTAGATGGATATTAAAGGTCTCATGGCACTATTTGAAGAAGAGTAGGAATTTCTGAGGGGCTGGTTATCTCAGTTGGCTAGATGACAAGCAGGTGGGTCAGATTAACACCAACAGTGTGGTTTTTATTCCCGTATGGGCTCAGGCAAACTTGGGACCTGCACCCTCACCCTAGCCCTGAGGAAGGCAATGGCAAACCACCACTGACAAAAACTGCAAAGAAAACAGCTCAGGATGAAGCATCAGCAATGAACCAAGGACCTGCCTTCAGGCAAAGCACACACGAGGCATGAAGGAAGCTCCATCAGTTTCTGCACCAATACTTGCTCCTCAATCAGCATGAATACAAACAAATTAATACATAACTCAACACATTACTGTTCATGCGATTGTGTGTATGAAATGGCTGCTGTATTGCTGCTTAAAAGCAACAGTGCCACTGTATGTAAGTGTCGGGAGAGTCCCTTACTAAATCTGATTTAGGTTCACAGCTGTAATCTGGACATAACAGGAATGAGTGACTAAGACAAGTAATCTGTTAAATCAACAATTTTATTGAATGTTGAATGGTCAGAGGAGTTGAAGGAAGTTTTAGATTCACATGGGAGGGAAGGGGCGAAGTCATCTGTGTGAGAGAGAGAGAGGCGGTGAGAGAGAGGTGGGGTGAGGGTGTGATTTTCTCAGAGTGTGAGGGAGTGAGAGAGAGAGAGGGAGAGGGAGGGGTGAAAGCATGTGTGTTAGAGAGAGGGGGTGAGGGCATATGTGAGAGGAAGAGAGAGAATGGAGGGAGAGAGGCGGTGCATGAGTGACAGAGAGGGTGGTGAGGGTGTGTGTGTGAAAGAGAGGGGTTGAGGGCATGTGTGCATGAGAGAGAGGGAGGGGTTGAGGTCATGTGTGTATGTGTGTGTGAGAGAGATGGGTGAGGGCGTGTGTGTGTGTGTGAGAGAGAGAGAGAGGGGGCTTGAGGGTGTGAGAGAGAGAGAGGAGGCTTGAGGGCGTGACAGAGAGAGGGATTAAAGGCATGAGAAAGAGAGTTTGAGGGCGTGAGAGAAAGAGGGAGAGTTTGAGGGCATGAGAGAGAGAGAGGGTTTGAGGCATGAGAGAGGGAGAGTTTGAGGGCAGGCATGAGAGAGATTGAGGGTGCGAGAGAGTGAGAGAGGGTTGAGGGTGATAGAGAGGGAGAGACAGATTTTCAGGACATGAGAGAAAGAGAGGGAGCATTTGAGGGAGTGAGAGAGCATGGTTTTGAGTGCAAGAGAGAGATACAGAGTTTTTGAAGGCTTAAGAACAAGAGGTAGGGTTGGAAGGCGTGAGAGAGAGAGAGGTTTTGAGGCATGAGAGATGGAGGGTTTGAGGGCTGGTGTGAGAGAGGAAGGGGTTTGAGGGCATGAGAGTGCCAGAGAAAGGGTTTGAGGGTGTGTGAGAGAGAGAGGGCTTGAGGGTGTAAGGGAGAGTGAGAGGCTGTGAAGGCGTGAGAGGGAGAGAGAGGGTTTGGGGCGGGAGAAAGAGAGAGGGTTTGACGGCGTGAGAGAGAGAGAGCATTGAGGGCATGAGAGAGAGTAGGTTTGAGCCATGAGAAAGTATGAGAGGGTTTGAGGGCGTGAGAGAGAGAGAGAGAGGGTTTGAGGGCCTGAGAGAGAGAGAGGGGGTTCAAGGGCTTGAGAGAGAGGGGGTCTGAGAGCGTGAGAGAGAGAGTTTGAGGGTGTGAGAGAGAAAGAGAGGGTGTGAGGGCGTGAGAGAGAGAGAGAGAGAGAGGTTTGAGGGCGTGAGAGAGAGAGGGGGTGAGGGTTTGAGAGGGGTTGAGGGCATGAGAGAGAGAAAGAGAGGTTGAAGGGCGTGAGAGAGAGAGGGTTGGATAGTGTGAGAGGGAGAGAAAGGGTTTGAGGGCATTAAAGAGAAAGAGAGGGTCTGAGAGCGTGAGAGAGAGAGAGGTTTTGAGAGTGTGTGTGTGAGAGAGGTGTTGAGGGTGTGTGTGGGAGAGAAAGAGAGAGGGTGAGGGCATGAGAGGGTTTGAGGGCATGAGAGAGAGAGAGGGTTTGAGGGCGTAAGAGAGAGAGAGGTTTGAGGGTGTGAGAGAGAGAGTTTGAGGGTGTGAGAGAGAGAGATTTGAGGTTGTGAGAGAGATAGAGTTTGAGGGTGTGAGAGAGAGAGAGGTTTGAGGGCATGAGAGAGAGATAGATGGTGTGAAAGCATGAGAGAAAGGGAGAGAGAGGTAGGGAGATGAGAGAGTGAAGAGAGAGACAAGAGAGAGAACTGAGAGAGAGAAAGAGGAGAGAGAGAGCGAGGGGGCATGTGTGTGAGAGAGAGAGGGTCTGAGGACTAGCGAGAGGGTTTGAGGGCGTGAGAGAGAGAGAGAGGGAGGAGAGAGAGGGAGAGAGAAGAGAGAGAGGCAGAGGAGAGAAGAGAGGGAGAGAGAGAGGGCATGTGTCTGAGAGAGAGAATGGTTGAGGGCCTGTGTGAGAGAGAGGGAGAAATAGAGTGTAATGGCGTGACAGACAGAGAGAGGGAGATGCATTGAGGGTGTGTGTGAGAGAGAGTGAGAGAGGTTGAGGGTGTGTGAGAGAGAGAGAGAGAGAGAGATGTTGAGGGTATGTGAGAGAGAGAGGGGGAGAGAGAGAGAATGCGGAATGGCGAGTGTGAGAGAGAGAGAAGAGAGAATTAGAGATGGGGTGAATGTGTTTATGTGTGATTGAGAGAGGGGGTGAGTGTGTGTGTGCGAGAGAGAGAGTGATGAGGGCATATGTGTCTGTGTGTGAGAGAGAGAAGGGGTGAGGGTATGTGTGAGAGAGAGTAAGAGGGGGTGAGGGCGTGAGAGAGAGTGTTTGAGGGCTTGAGAGGGAGGGAGGGTTTGAGGGCTTGAGAGAGAGAGAGGCACAGAGTTGGAGGGCATGATAGACAGAGTGAGGGTTTGAGGGTGTGATAGAGAGGGTTTGAGGATGTGAGAGATAGAGACAGGGTTTGAGAGTATGAAAGAGAGAGAGAGCGAGGGTTTGAGGGCATGAAAGAGGGAGGGTTTGAGGTTGTGTGTGAAAGAGAGAGAGAGAGAGAGGGAGAGAGAGAGACAGAGGGGATTTGAGGGCGTGAGAGAGGGTTTGAGGACATGAGAGAGAGAGAGAGGTTTAGGAGTGTGAGAGAGGGAGGGTGTGAGGGTGAGCGAGAGAGCGAGAGAGACGGTTTGAGGGGATGAGACAGTGACAGAGGGTCAGAAGGCTTGAGAGAGAGAGAGAGGGTTCGAGAGCATGAGAGAGAGAGAGGCATTGAAGGCATGAGAGAGAGAGAGTGATGGCTTGAGGGCATAATAGAGAGAGAGAGGGAGGGTTTGAGGGTGTGAGAAAGAGAGGCAGAGGGTTGGAGGGCGTGAGGGAGAGAGAGGGTTTGACGGCGATAAAGAGAGATAGAAGTTTTGAAGGCTTGGGGGAGAGGGTTTCAGGGCCTCAGAGAGAGGGAGAGGTTTGGAGGACCTGAGAGAAAAAGAGATTGGGTTTGAGGACATGAGTGAGGGAGAGAGAGGGATTGTGGGTGTGCGAGAGAGAGTGTTTGTGAGCGTGAGAAAGAGAGACAGTTTCAAGTCATGAGGGAGAGAAAGAAGGTTCAAAGGCGTGAGAGAGAGGGACTGTGAGCATGAGAGAGATAGAGAATGAGGGCTTAAGGACTTAAGAGAGAGGGTGACGGTTTGAGGGCGTGAGAGAAAGAGAGAGGGTTGGAGGGTGTGAGAGAGATAGAGTTTGAGGATGTGAGAGAGAGTGGGTTTGAGGGCGTGAGAGATAGGGAGAGGGTTGGAGGACCTGAGAGAGACAGAGAGGGTTTGAGAGCGTCAGAGAGGGTTTCAGGGTGTGAGAAAGAGAGGGAGGGTTAGAGGGCATGAGAGAAAGAGAGAGGGATTCTGGGCATCAGAGAGGGAGAGATATGGTATGAGGGCATGAGAGAGAGAGGGTTTGAGGCCGTGAGAGAGAGGATGACAGATTGAGGACGTGAGAGAAAGAGAGAGTTGGTTTGAGCCTGTTAGAGATAGAAAGAGGTTTTGAGGGCATGAGAGAGAGAGAATGTGTTTGAGGGTGTGAGAAAGAGAGAAAGGATTTCAGGGCATGTGAGAGAGGGCTTCAGGCCATGAAAGCGAGAGAACGGGGTTTGGGCGTGAAAGAGAGAGAGAGGGGTTGAGGCCGTTAGATAGAGAGAGATGGTTCAGGGCCTGAGGGAGAGGTTTGAGGATGTGAGAGAGAGAGAGACAGTGAGAGGGTTTGAGGGCATGAGAGTGAGAAATAGGTTAAGAGGGCATGAGAGAGACAAAGGTTTTCAGGTTGTGTGAGAGGGAGGGTGGGAGAGGGAGGGAGGGAGGGAGGGAGGGAGGGAGAGGGAGGGTGGGAGAGGGAGGGAGAGGGAGGGAGGGAGAGGGAGGGAGAGGGAGAGGGAGGGTGGGAGAGGGAGGGTGGGAGAGGGAGGGAGAGGGAGGGTGGGAGAGGGAGGGAGAGGGAGGGTGGGAGAGGGAGGGAGAGGGAGGGTGGGAGAGGGAGAGGGAGGGTGAGAGAGGGAGGGAGAGGGAGGGTGGGAGAGGGAGGAAGAGGGAGGGTGGGAGAGGGAGGGTGGGAGAGGGAGGATGGGAGAGGGAGGGAGAGGGAGGGAGGGGAAGGGAGGGAGAGGGAGGGAGAGGGAGGCAGGGAGAGGGAGGGAGGGAGGGTGGGAGAGGGAGGGAGATTGAAGGTGGGAGAGGGAGGGAGAGGGAGGGAGAGGGAGGGAGGGAGAGGGAGGGTGGGAGAGGGAGGGAGAGGGAGGGTGTGAGCGGGAGAGACAGAGGGAGGGTGGGAGGGAGAGGGAGGGTGGGAGAGGGAGGGAGAGGGAGGGAGGGAGAAGGAATGGGAGAGAGTGAGGGAGAGCGATAAGGATTTAGAGGAGGAGAGCAATGGAGGGAGTGGAAGGCAGGGAGAGCGAGAGGGAGGGATGGAAATGGAGGCGGAGGGAGGGAGGTGAGTGAGGGGAAAGGGATGGAGAGGCAGAGGGGAGAGGGAAGGAGGGAGGAAGTGCGAGTGGGAGGGAGAGAGGGAGTGGCGAGGGAAGGAGTGGTAGGGTGTGGGAGGGAGAGTGAGAGGGAGGGAGGGAGAGTGATAGGGAGGGAGGGAGAGCGAGAGGGAGAGGGTGGGAGTGGGAGGGAGTAGACAGAGAGGGGAGAGAGAGAGAGAGGGAGAGGGTAAAGGAAGGACGGGGAGAGGGAGAGGATGGGAGGGGGAGAGGGTGAGGGAGGGAGAGGGAAAGGGAGGGAGGGGGAGGGAGGGAGAGGGAGTGAGGGGGAGGGAAGGAGAGGGAGAGAGAGAGGGAGAGGGAGGGAGGGAGTGGGAGAGGGAGGGAGGGAGAGGGAGTGGGAGGGAGGGGGAGGAGGGAGGGAGGGGGAGGGAGAGGTAGGGATGGAGGGAGAGGGAGAGGGAGGGAGGGAGATGGAGAGGGAGGGAGGGAGGGAGAGGGCGGAAGGGGGAGAGAGGAAGAGGGAGAGGGGGAGAGAGGGAGAGTGAGGGAGGGGTAGAGGGGAAGAGGGAAAGGGAGGGAGAGGGAAGGTGGGATGGGGAGAGTGGGTGAGAGGGAGGGAGGCAGAGAGGGAGGGGGTTGGAGGGAGATGGATGGAGTGTGAGGGAGAGGGATAGAGTGGGAGGGAGAGAGAGGTAGGGGAGGGAGGGACAGGGAGAGGGAGATGGTGGGAGAGGGAGGGAGAGGGAGGGAGAGGGAGGGAGAGGGAGGTAGAGGGAGGGAGAGGAAG